>NW_022280038.1:11040710-11042099 GCF_004355925.1 Anarrhichthys ocellatus
AAACATTTAAGTGTGACAAACATGCAAAAAAATAAGAAATCAGGAAGCGGGCAAACACTTTTTCACACAACTGTATACTGCCAGGAATCTTGTGGAATAAAGTTTTACATTATTTATCTGAATCTGCAAAATAAATTAAGTTTTCAAAGAAATGTAGTGGCGTAAAAAGTTATAGAGCAGAATAATATGAATGTAAATACTTTAGTGTAAGTATAAGTACCTCAGGTCAAAAGGTGGTTTGCCGAACATTTTCTGCTTTGAAAACACGTCTTTCGTGTTCAATGTTCAATTCATTCTTTTATTCTTCAAGTAATGTGTCATATTTGATCAGAATACTGAAAGCAACAGAACTAAGTACACGTTGATGTCTGTTTATTTATCTCAAGTAAACTCTGCGTTGCGATATTCAACGTTCTCGCATTCCCCTGGTTCTTAATGTAAGATGCCGACCAGATTATCTGCCCAGAGAATCGTTTGTTTACATTCATCCTGATGCAAAATAAAAAAAGGTTTTTCTTGTGTAGCAAATGAACTCTCGTCGTGCAGCCCTGTGTTGCATAATGACAATAAACTATACCCTGACCGTGAGTCCTTGAATGTATCCCTCACATTGTACTTGTGTTGTTGTTGTTGTGCAGGATCAGGCGTTCGGTGAGCTGGAGAAGAACAGTGATAAGCTGCAGCAGGGCACGTCCTCCTCCGACAGCAGCCAGCCGGCTCACCTCCACCAGCTCCTGTGCTCCCTGCAGAAGCAGCTGTTGGCGTACTGCCACATCAACTCAGTCACCGAGGTACGGACACTCGGCTCGTCTTGTTCAAAAACGCCGACTCTCTCTTCCACGGATAGCGGCTTCATTATGTGGAAAATCACAGAGTTATTCAAACCTCTTGGTCTGGTGCCAATCGGATCATGTATTTTAGCGTTGAGATTATAGCTTCACCATTGAAAGGCAGAAGCCCTCTGATGTCCAATCTGATGAAGTTATTTACTCTTTAATGCACATCTAATCTCAGAACTCACATGGTCTTCTTCATGAAGCGTAAAAACTAGTGCTGGGCAAGTTAACGCGTTCATTTCGCGTTAACGCATTCATTAATTAACGCTGACAATTATTTTATCGCGCGTCTTATAAGCGTCTTGAGACATTACGGTCCTCGTGCTTTCTCTCTGCAGAACTGCAGCAGTGTGGCTTTACTCCACAAGCATCTGCAGCTCCTGCTGCCTCACGCCACCGACATCTTCTCCCGCTCTGCTGCTCTGATCAAAGAGAGTTCCTGGAACGGCAGCATACGAGAGAAGCTGCAAGGTGAAGAGGATCGGTTCATCTCTTGTGGCTGAAACCTCTCTCTCTCTCTCTCTCTCTCTCTCTCTCTCTCTCTCTCTCTCTC
>NW_022280038.1:11042109-11047880 GCF_004355925.1 Anarrhichthys ocellatus
TCTCTCTCTCTCTCTCTCTCTCTCTCTCTCTCTCTCTCTCTCTCTCTGGAATAAAACGTTTTATTACTTTTCAATATCGTGCACAATTGTCTATTTGAGCTTCTGTTAGGTGCTGGTGTCAGTATTACTTCTCATTTACTGAATACTTATTACTCTATTGTTTATATATATTTATAGTCTTCCTCTATTGTTTTCTTCTTGTTCTTCTGTTGTAATCTTTGATCAATAATTTCCTTTGGGATTAATGGATTTCTATCATATCTTTTATTTCTACCGACCCTTTTCTCACCCTTTTAACCAATATTTCTTTGTTTTTTTTCATAATTTCCTGTGTTTTTCAACCTCCGTGTCTCCATCATCTCCAGATGTGATCTACGTGTCGGCGGCAGGCAGCATGCTGTGCCAGATCATCAACTCGTTGCTGCTGCTGCCGGTGTCGGTGGCAAGGCCTCTGCTGAGCCACCTGCTGGACCTGCTGCCTCCTCTGGACTGCCTCAACAGGCTGCTGCCTGCTGCCTCCCCTCTGGAGGACCAGGAGCTGCAGTGGCCCCTGCATGGTGAGCAAGAAGCTAAAGAAACCCTGACCCTGCTTTGTAATCTATATCGTCTTTATATAATGAGCGTTTTATCATCTGGCAAAGACATGTCTAAGGAATTCAAAGCATGTACTCTATCATCACACGAACAAAGTTCCCCTTGTGGGATGAATAAAGTATCTATCTCTCTATTATCTAATAGCATTCACACCGTATCAACATTGATTAGCTGTTTGGTAATATCGATATAATTCACGGCTGTAAGTCTGCACAAATCAAAGCTTGTGTAGAGCTCCCAAGACCTTATTATCCCTGAAAGTGTAAACTTTCATTCATACTCTCCTACACCACCACACAACCTTCACTGTCCAGGTACGTCTGACTTTGCTGAGCCGGCCTCGGGGATGTCGCTGCCACAGCCGGCGCTCTCCTGGGTGTGGCTCGTGGACCTGGAGAGGACGGTCGCCCTCCTCGTGGGCCGTTGCCTCGGTGGGATGCTGCAGGGGGCTGCTACCTCGCTGGAGGAGCAGGATACCGCCTACTGGCTCAAAACTCCCCTCTTCAGCAACGGCTTGGAAATGGACATCCCACAGCTCGGTAGGGAGGGGGCGGGTACGGTGCTGTGACGGCCGGGTTTAACATGTTCATCACTGGCAGTAACCTTTCAGCTGTTGAGGGCAGTTTGTGTTTCTTCTTTTTTCCCTTGTATTCTTGAGACGATGAATGTTTGTCCACTTGTGTCTTTCAGACTCGTGCATCAGCTCATTGCTGGAGGCAGCACTGTCCGGTGACGAAGAGCAGAAGCCCTTTGACTCCACACTGCGTCCCGACTTGAGTGTCTTGGTGGATTTGGCGCTGTGTTCCTCTAAAGAACCTGCCAACAGCCTCTGGATCAACATGCAGGACTATGGCATGAGCAAAGGTCCCCTTTTTGACTCGGCATGTAATGAATTCTATTGTCTCTGTGCCAGAGGTGTCAGTCTTGACAGTGAACTGTACTGTGTGTTCTGTTACAGACTGGGACAATGCGTCTCTCAGTAACGAGTCCCTGTTGGACACTGTGTCCACGTTTGTGTTGGCAGCCTTATTGAAGCACACAGGGCTGCTGGGCCAAGCCTGTGGAGAGGGCAGGTACCGTAACATCCTATTTATGATGTGTTAAAGGTCTCCACATTGTCCCACAGTGCCAGAATAGATTAAAAATCACATGTCACAAGTATATTTTTGTTTTCCCCGTCAGGTACCAACCATCTAGGACCCTGGCGGAGGTCTATCGCAGTGTCTACAAGGTGCGGAACCGCCTGCTGGCCTGTAAGAACATGGACATCGTCCAGACCAGATCCTCTTCACGTGAGAGGAGGGTGAGTTCGCATTTAAAGTCTCACAAACTGCTTTTTATAATTAGAAGATTAAACAAGTCTTCTCATACAAATAGTTCCGATAGATACCACTCTATCGCGGACTCCTCTTATAGAATTAGTGGTGTAACGGGCCGTAGTTGATCCGTACGAATAATGTGAACAAATCCGTGTTTAGATCAGCAGGAGGAGAGCTAGTTACGTTAGCAGCACAGCTAACGGCTAATGCAGGGAGGTTCCATTCAATTACGTTATGATGCGTTCAGGCTTTGGAGTTTTCCACAGTTTACAATGCTTCAGAGCGGTTTGAATGATTTTTCACGACAGTGGTGGAATAGTTAGTGTGGAGCCTTATAGACTAGCTGCTATAACAAAACAACCACAAAAACATTCTGTATCATTTTCAAATCCACTCATGGATGTTATTTTGTAACATTTCTGTCAGATTTCAGACAATCAGGACTCCCTCGACATGGACCCTCAGGAGAACTCGTTCACGCGCACCATCGACGAGGAGGCGGAGCTAGAGGAGAGAGCCGACCGTGAGAGAGAGGAGGGGCATCAGGAACAGGACGACGAAGAGGATGACCGGGAACACGAAGTAATGACGGCTGGAAGTGAGTACACCTGCATGGAGTTGTACTTTTTATGTGTGCTAGTATTTCATTTAAAACATGTATCTCTCAGTTCATTCAAGGCTCTTTCTTTTATCCCGCCTGCTCGCATTCATTCACATCTCTGCTTTGTGACGGTCGTTATTAAACTGGTGAAAATGCTGAACAATCAGTTTCTGCTGAATTTGCTTGGCAGTGTATCGTGTTGGGCGAAATTCAAGTCTTCCAATCGTGTGTTGTCATGTAGGTGCAGAAGTTTCAGGGGTTTGGATATTTATTTAATGATGTACGTGCAGTTAAATTCTAAAATCAATGCTAATCTCAATTTATTTTGTTATGACAAAGCATCCCAGTGATGTAAACAATACTGTTCTCTTGTGTTGTCACAAAACCAAATGAATGCCTTGATTGATACCTGCTGAAAATGATTTATTATTTTACCAACGTGTGTTCATACCTTTCAGGACTGCAGAAACTGTAAATTTAGATGAGCTGTAAGTTCATAAGTCTCCATCCTCACATGTCACACTGCTGCTCATGACCGTTTAAAGTGGCAATTAGAAGATTTTCATTGAGACAAATGTCTGTTAAGTCACTATCACTGAGTCATATGGCCCATTAATGAAAGTATTGCAGTATTTATATATTTGCAGTGATAAAAACTGGGTGTTTGTGGTGACATTCCCGGCAAAATCTGCTGTATTACAGTTTTTCTTCATTATATACACACAAAAAATGGAACTAAGCACAAAATTTGGAAGAATTACCTGTTAGTTTGGAACTGAAATCTGAAGGATTGACACTTAAATTCCTTGCAAAAATAAGTTATAACAGTGCTGTGACCTCTGAGTGAATGTAAGTGAGTGATGCAGTGTGTATGTCTGGGGCTTTTATTGTGAAAGGTGAGAACGGAAAGAGCCGCCGCTGCCGTTCAACTGGTGGAATCAATAAAGAGTTTTCCGTCTTGGTTCAGAGGACGCAGCCTCCGTGATGTTATTGGATTATGAGTAGAAGTAGAGAGAACGAGAACATGTCTTTAGTGCAGAATAACAGTTAGAAGGACATTAATCATAAAAAAGTCAAAAGAAAACAAGTAGACTGTCTTAGCATCCACAAGTGTTACCAATGTTAGAATAAACGGAGGCTCCACTTGCTATACAAATTGAACTATTTACATTTTTGAGGCCTCTCCTGTCCTGCACAGAATTTAATGTTTTTTAGAGCAAACGGTTTATTTTGGTTGAGATTTTAAATAGTCATAAGAATACAATGTTTTTAATTAAATGTCAAAAATGTAAGCTTCGTTTTGGCTGCTTTTCTGACGGAAGCATTCGTCTCACATGATGTGTTCAAGGACTGTCGAAAAGGTGAACATCTGACGATAATATTGTGTTTTTACAGCTTCTGGCTTTGATAAACGGTGTTGTTTTGGCGAGTGTTTAAAGAAAACATGCTTTTCATCCCGCCAGTGGTTTTTGGTGGAAATACAGTAGATGTCTGTAAGGTGATGTCTGATTGTAAGATCCTTGTTGTAATTTAGGTCCAAGGTGTGCTCGGAGGTTTTGTGATGCGTTTCGTTTGTATGAGCTTTGGTTCTGATCTTTGCAGCGCGTCAACATTGAGTGTATTGTGCGGCTGCTGCTTATCCTCTAACCCAGCATCTTGTGTGTGTGTGTGTGTGTGTGTGTGTGTTTTATTTGTGTATGTGCATCTGGCACCACACAGAAATCTTTCAATGTTTCCTCTCAGCGCGGGAGGTGGCTCGCAGTCGGGACAGAGAGCGGGCCAGCAGCAGCACAGGACTGGGCTCTGGCTCGGCCTCCAGGACCGGAGGAGGAGGAGGAGGAGGAGGAGGAGGAGGAGAGGAGGACACCGTCCTGTCTCAGGGTCTCCCAGAAGGCCAGGACCTGTACACGGCCGCCTGTAACTCTGTGATCCACCGCTGTGCCCTGCTGCTGCTGGGGGTGAGCCCTGTGCTGGGGGAGCTGACCAAGCAGATCCAGGAGGAGGAGGACCAGACCCAGTCCGCCACGGGAACACAGGAATGTCTGAGCTTCATGACCAGGTCTGAGCACCTAGATTCATTATGAAGGGGGGAGGGGCTGACACATCAGAACTCCCTCTTCAGTGGTGATTTTGTGCTGTTAGAATATCCCTCTAATGTAGAATGAAGCTAATGTATCCGCACAGTATTAAAGGATAGTTCCACATGTTAAAAACAAGCTTATTAGAATTAATTTAACAACGGTGTAATGTTTGTGCGAGACTTTTTAACATTTAAATATTACCGACACTTGAGGCTTTATAAAAGGATTAAAATGACGTCTTTCCAGCTGTTTGATGTACAGTTTAAAATCACAGAAGTGAAAAACTAAGACATGAAATAGTTCAGAAGCGAAGACATAGGAATCACTATATAGGGCTGTAGCTAATAGTTTAAAGCTTCATTCATAACGTTGACATTTAGATTATAAATCAACATTTAAATGCTGCGCACTTCTTTTTTTTGCACGTCTATTGATTCTGTTTGAACCTACAGTAGTATTTGTACACAGTTGCATATACAGATCAGGCTCCACTGATGTTAGTAGTATTAGTATTATTATAATGTTAGTATTCTAATATTTGTAGATCAGAGTGTGAAAAAGTCAACATTTATTGAAAAAAATATAGAAATTGACAACATGTTTATCCAAACTATAAAGAGGAAATAGACGGATCAGTCTGGCAGCAATCAAACAGGACATAAATTATATTTATATAACTACAATAACAAAAGGCTTGTACATTTTTTAGGTTAACATTCAAAGATGAATTCGAGAACTTGAATAGAAGCTTTGAGTGTAAAAAAAAACAGCCCTATTTATAACACAATATAAAATGCAATAATGTATATTTTTTAGAAGACGTACAGTAATTGTTAAATATATAAACTGTAATATTAGCATGAATGTAGTAAATGTTTATGCATAGTCCAAATATATTCTGTACATACAGAGACGTAGTAAACATTAATTATATAAAATGGTGAGTCATCTTTTTTTATGTATCATCTTTGGGGTTCAGTGCATGTTTAGTTCAGTCACAGTTGTAACCGTTGCTGCGTCTTTAAGATTAGTTTGTGTTTGTGTCTGAAGGAGCGAGAGTCTGAGCGCTGAGAGCCGCTCAGTGCAGAGCAGCCCGAGCTACAGACTCATGAAGTCCAGGAGCGAGTCAGACCTCTCTCAGCCGGAGTCAGACGAGGAGGGGTGCACTCTGGTAGG
>NW_022280038.1:11047980-11048233 GCF_004355925.1 Anarrhichthys ocellatus
CCCACACAAACTCTATCACACCCACACCCACTCTATCATACACGCACACACACACTCTATCATACACGCACACACACACTCTCTCATACACGCACACACACACTCTATCATACACGCACACACACACACTCTATCATACACGCACACACACACACTCTATCATACACGCACACTCTATCATACACACACACTCTATCATACACACACTCTATCATACACACACACACTCTATCATACACACTCACACACACAC
>NW_022280038.1:11048333-11049021 GCF_004355925.1 Anarrhichthys ocellatus
ACCCTCTATCACACACACACTCTCTATCACACACACACTCTCTATCACACACACACTCTCTATCACACACACACCCTCTATCACACACACACCCTCTATCACACACACACCCTCTATCACACACACACACTCTATCTCACACACACACACACCCTCTATCACACACACACACACACACTCTCTCTGTCTATCTGTGTGTGTGTGTGTGTGTGTGTGTGTGACCTGCAAGACAGCACAGTCAAGAAACAAGGGAACGCCCACAGCAGGCCCTGCTTAAAGCCAGAGGCCGTCACACGCGTATACATACATATGTGTATACATACCCCTCTGTCTCACTGCATTGGTGTTTGTGTGACGTAGAGATTTGAAAGCTGCATCACGCACTGTCTCTGTTTCCTGTTTCAGAGCGGAAGGAGGAACGTTGACCCGGACTTGGCGTTCTCTCACAAAAAGAGAGGTAAAGATGATTTTCAGGAAAAGATCCGTCTGATGTTGACGAGTGAGGTGATGGCGGGTCGTCAGTCACACGTTACTCTTGTCTCTCTGTCTTTTGGTTCCTGTGTGGATAGTTTATTTGCTTCTTTTGGGGCAGTTGAGCCCCAAAGACAAGAGGAGCTCCAAGCAAGTACACGATGGCATGTTTCTTCCTCTCGTTAGCTCACTCCTCCATGACTGTGATGCCCCCCCC
>NW_022280038.1:11049121-11057375 GCF_004355925.1 Anarrhichthys ocellatus
ATCTCTCATGATGAGGGCCTTGTTTTGAGCTTCACTTCAGGACACTGTCATAGTCTACCTACAGCAAAAAGACAAAAAAGACCATACAGATGTGCCCATTGTTCAAATAACAGTTCATTCTTCTGTTACTTTGGACAACGAAGGCTCGTTCCCAGTGAAGATTGTGATTTGTGAGAGTTTTCATGGAATTACCAGTCGCAGAAATCATCCGTACTGATGTAGAGATGTTTAGTCGTGTGTGTGTGTATGAGGTTCTTCTCCAGAGTCAGAGTTCTACTACAGTAGAGTTTATAGAAACATACAGGAGTACAATGTACTGCTGTGGACGTATTTTAGACTCCTTAAAGAATCTATATCGGTTTAAGCTTTATTTAGAATATTTCGCCTCTTTACTTTGATGTCAGAGAACTGAAGTTGTTATCTTTGATCTCTACAAAGACACCAGACTCCATTCACTGAAACAGTGATGTAACCTCTCAGACCACAGGAGTTGTTGCTCTACTGCTGCCTCCATCTGTTAGTGTGTTTGTGTTATTGTGTGACTTTGGTGATTCTGAACACACAATGACCCAAACACACTAACAGATGGAGGCAACAGTAAACCAGCAACTCCTGAGTTCTGAGAGGTTAAATGACTGTTTTTATGAATGGAGTCTGGTGTCTTTGAAGAGAACAAAGATAACAGCTTCAGTTCCCCTCAGAAAGGTCCGTCTGACATCAAAGTAAAGAGGAGAAAATATTCTAAATAAAGCTTAAACTGATATAGATAATTTTAGGAGTCTAAAATATGTGTTTCTATAAACTCTACTGTAGTAGAACACTGATGATGGAGAAGAACCTCATACTAACACACTTCTAAACATCACTACTGTCCTTTTTGAAATGAATCATCAGTACTGATGCTTAAACTTCAGTGCTTTCAGTTAGAATATGGAAACACGAGCTCCGGTTGCCATTTCACTTCTCAACTGCAGCATTTTTACCCTCAGTGGGTGTTTGAAACTCAGTGCGCCCATTATAGATGAATCCATAATGGCTCATAAAGGCTTGTGCCCGCATGACGACTCAGCATTTCTCCATTTGATGAGCTCTTATAGAGTAATAATGCATTGCCCTGCATAGCTCCTAAGTGCTTAAAAGCAACATGGCCCATCCATCAAAAGCGTTACGTTGTGCATTTAAACATCTGAAAGGCTCCTCTCTTCCTCCCGTCTTCAGGCTTACCTCAGAGCTCACCGGACTCCCTGGCCGAGTCCTGGTTCCGGGCCAAACTGAGCCGACAGCGGAGCTACAGCTCGGCACTGTTCTATGAGGAGTCGGACCTGGACCTGAGCCGCTCGCTGGGCATCCACGCTCTCATCGACAACATGGTCAGCTTCATCAGCGGCGATGTGGGCCTTGCTCCGGCCTTCAAGGAGCCAGAGGAAAGTATGTCCACCAGCCCACAGGCGACTATCCTGGCCATGGAACAGCAACAGAGCAGGGCAGAGGTGAGGGGCTCTCTCAGGACCTCTCTGGGTCTCTGTCTCACTCTAAGTGAGCTCACTCTTATTGGTGCAGAGCCACAAGTCTTTTCTGACCCGTGACATAAAATAAGAGGCGTGACACACAGCTTCGCCACACGTCATATGAAACTGATGTCGCTTTAAAATGTTGCCTACGAAGCAAAGGATGTCTCATTTAGTTAAATTCCTCAACTCCTCTCTCCTCATGTCTCTTCCTCGCCTCCTCCGCTCACATCTCAGGTGGAAGGCACTAGGATGCAAGGAGAGGAGGCGAGGAAAGAAATTGATGGATGTACAAACTTAATCCCTGTGTGTTCATGGTAATGAATGAATCTACACGTCATCGATGTGTTTTAAGAAGAGATATCAGGCTTTGATACACACACACAATACTTGTTAGATACAATCAATATTGTTGTTTTTCAGTAAGAAAATGGTAGAATATAACCAGATTTATTCTTTAAAACTACGTAGTGTCAAATGAATGAGGCAGATTTTCTGAAAACAGTAACACATTATTGGTAATAGTGCAGCTGAAAGATCTAGAAAACACATGCGACGCTGTTAGAATGTCCACTCGACCACTGGGATGTGTTTGTAATCTCCAGCTGCGGTTGGAGGCGCTCCACCAGATTGTGGTGTTGATCTCCGGCATGGAGGAGAAGGGCAGCCAGCCCGGGGACGCGGATCGATCCGGCGGCGCCTTCCAGTCCTCCTCCCTGCTCACCTCCGTGAGGTTGCAGTTCCTGGCGGGTTGCTTTGGCCTCGGCACCGTGGGCGCCGGAGGCCTGAAGAGGGAGAGCGTGCAGCTGCATCACTACCAGGTACGTGTGAGCCTCATCAACTGCTGATACTGATGAGCATCGATAGTCAAGTGACAGTTCAGTTTAACTCAAACTTGTAATGCTGCAACATTTTTGCTGCTTTGATACAAATGGAAAGCTTGCACAGAAGATGTCAAATGTAACTTGATTTACTCAGATTTAAGAGTTGTTGGATACACAGAATTTGGTGGTCGTGACTCTGCATACACAGCGAAGCACCAATCACAATTACTCTCATCAATTTATCAAACAACCAAAGCAGGAAAAAAGAGAAACACTGAAACAAAAATTTTGATTGCAAAAGTGAGAAAATATTTCTGCTGCAGAAAGGATGATGTTGAAGAAACGGGTACTTTGTTGTCATCTGGTGAAAATTATTTTCATATCACAAAAAAAATTAAAAATTCCCAAAGTCAGTTTTCAGCATATACATAGTTTATATGAAGTGGACGTAGTCATCATGACGTCACCCGTTGGTTTGTGGACTGATGTTTTGAAGACTCGAGTCGGGCGATTTCGCCGTCGCCCCTAAAGCATCCCCTGCTTTATGGTCTGTTTGACTCTAAATGGACCATAATGTACTAAATGAACATCATGCTGTATTGAAGAAGACTTGAAACTAGAGATTGAGACCATAAACTCATGTTTACAATGTTTACTGAGGTAATAAATCAAGAGAGAAGTAGAGTCATTTTCTCATAGACTTCTATACACCCAGAGGAGTCGCCCCCTGGTGGACACTAGAGAGAATGCAGCTTTAACACATGAAGCATCAGCTTCACTCTTCAGAACCGGAGGTTGGCGCCTGGTTGTCAGTAATGTCGTGCAGCCTGAGTAGTGACCATATTAACTGTGTGTTTACATCTTTCTCTTTTGCAGGATGGTGTAAAAGCAACGAAGAGGAGCCTCCAGATGGAAATCCAGACAGCTGTTCATAAGATCTACCAGCAACTGTCTGTCACACTGGAGAGAGCACTGCAGGCAAACAAGCACCACATAGGTAAGAGAGACGACTGCTGCACGACCTCAGCAGTGGAGCCTCCATCATTTATCAGGATCAAATTATTCAGGTTGTAGAATATACGAATTAAAGACATTGAACATTAACATTAACTTTTTTGTCGTACCTGCAATCTGCTCTCACTTGTTCATTCAAAGTGCAGGGCAACTTTCAAAAGTAGTTAATTGGGCTTGTTTTACATTTACATTACTTCGGGGAAGGTTTTTGACGGGGGCCATGATGGAACACGCCCCCTCAGTTTGGCCTTGATGCCCCGCCCACATTGCCTCAGCTGATTAGTCCTCTGCCTCTTTCCCGTCAATCAATTTTTTACAGATTCTATTTCAGCATCCTTGAGATTCTGAATACTTATTGAATGCTAAGTGAAACACTGGGCACACAACCAGAGTAGAAGAAGAAGTGTGAGCGTTCTCCTGCTAACAGACCCTGTATGTAAATAATTATGAGGATGAATGTTTAAAAATAAAAAAATAAAACACACCCACAAGTCTTCGATCCACGTCGTTCACAACTGGATTTATAACAGAATATTAACTTTGTCTGCAGGCAACAGTCAACAAAGTAGGAAATAATAACAACAAACACAAACAGACAAAAAATAAACCTTTTAACTACGCAGATAAATTACTCCGCTCAATTCAACAAAACCTTCCACAACTGAAATGTAAATGCCGATTAATTATTCTATGAAATAAAAAGTTTTTGTTTATTCATTTCACTGATAGTTATGTATCCAAGTTAAAATGATCTTTTACCTTTGGGTTAAATTAAGTATTTCTGTCGACCTAAAATCATCGTGCCGTCATTAAATTGAGGACACCGACGGCAGAGCGGCTCCTGAAATGATGAATTTCCAGGCTTCGCTATATTAACAGCCTGTTTGATTATTTTATCTCTTTCTCTCGACCTCTTCTCCGTCCTAGAAGCTCAGCAGCGCCTCCTGCTGGTCACCGTCTTTGCGCTGAGCGTCCGCTACCAGCCGGTGGACGTATCCCTGGCCATCTCCAGTGGGCTGCTCAGCGTGCTGTCTCAGCTCTGCGGGACGGAGACGATGCTGGGCCAGCCGCTCCAGCTGCTGCAGAAACCCGGAGTGTCTCAGCTCAGCACCGCCCTCAAGGTGGCCTCCACACGCCTGCTGCAGATACTGGCCATCAGCACCGGGTAAGAGCTTTAGAAACCGGAGGAATGAAATCTGCGCTTCGTAAAACCCGAAGATTATATCAACAAACTGTGTTTTGTCCTTTTGATTCGCAGGACGTACGCGGACAAGTTGAGTCCCAAGGTTGTCCAGTCGCTGCTGGATCTGCTCTGCAGTCAGCTGAAGAACCTGCTGTCCCAGGCGGGAGTCAGTCTTCTCTCTTCTGGAAAAGACCAAGAGGACAGCAAACAGGAGGACGGAGCAGACTCTGAAAAGAAAGACTTCAGAGGTTATGGAGTTTTTATAATACACGGTTAATACACGGATAACACACGGATAACACACTGATAACACACGGAGTACACTGGTTTTCATCAACAGAAGCTATGATCAAACACTTTTGTTGACAATAGTATTTCCAGTAACTAACTAAAATATAAAACTAATTTAACCTTGTTGGCAAGAATGATTTGGATGTAGACGCAACGTATATGTCTCTGGTAGCGACCTGTCAATCACCGTGTAGCCCCGCCCTAAAGCATCCCCTGCTTTATGGTCTGTGTGACTCTAAATGGACCATAATGTACTAAATGAACATCATGCTGTATTGAAGAAGACTTGAAACTAGAGATTGAGACCATAAACTCATGTTTACAATGTTTACTGAGGTAATAAATCAAGAGAGAAGTAGTCATTTTCTCATAGACTTCTATACAACCAGAGGAGTCGCCCCCTGGTGGACACGAGAGAGAATGCAGGTTTAAGACATGAAGCTTTGGCTTTACTGGACAGAACCGGAGGTTGCCGCCTGAAAGAATGGTTTAAAAACGGATCCCTTTAAGAGCAATAGTTACTGTGCCTACAGTGAAAGTGTTTGTTTTCCATGAAATGTAACCAAAGGTCTGTAATTGTGTCCGTGTTTTTTATTGTCTTGTTCATCAGCGTTGATCCGTAAGCAGCACACTGCTGAGCTGCACCTCGGAGACTTCCTCGTCTTCCTCAGGAGAGTGGTGTCCTCCAAGGCCATCCAGTCCAAGATGGCCTCCCCTAAATGGACCGAAGTGCTGCTCAACATCGCAGCGCAGAAATGCTGCTCAGGTACAACCAGCCGTTGTGACACACAACACCGTGTAACATGTGCGCCTGCTTCATGTTACAAAGCTGAGATATTCATTAACCCCTCGTGGCTGTTTTGATTCTAGGGGTCCCTCTGGTGGGCAACCTGAGAACTCGGCTCCTGGCTCTTCATGTGCTGGAGGCTGTCCTTCCTGCCTGTGAGGCCAATATGGAGGACGACCAAATGACACAGGTTTGTCGGCTTTCTTTGCTTTTTTTTTTTTTTTTTTTTTGTGCAACTCCTCAATAACAGCCAGTGAGCTGATAAAGTTTGTTCTCTTCTAGGTTGTCGAGCGGCTCTTCGCCCTTTTGTCCGACTGCATGTGGGAAGCTCCCGTTGCTCAAGCCAAACACTCGATCCAGATTAAAGAAAAAGTTCAGGAACTCAAACTGCAGGTGTAGTAATCATCCTCCATCCTCCCCCCCGACTCATGTTTTGATTGTTATGACTATTTGTTCGAGTGGCCGACGGTTCCTTTGATCCCCAGGGCGAGTCAGAGGAGGAGGACGAGAACCTTCCCATCCAGGAAGTGTCCTTTGACCCGGAGAAGGCTCAGTGTTGCTTGGTGGAGAACGGCCAGGGTCTGACGCATGGCAGTGGGGGTAAAGGCTACGGCCTGGCCTCTTCCGGCGTCTCCTCTGGATGCTACCAGTGGAAGGTACAGTACTGTTTATTACCTAATCTCCTGCTGCTTCCACGCGCTCCTCGGATGCTTTGACATCCCGACTTGTGGAAGTCGTTCCGACTTCGGAATCTACAAAGAAGATGTTCTGTAGTTTACTACTCGGAGCATTTAAACAACACGTTGATAGCCATTACAACTTCCGTAGTCTGAACCAAGACGGCAAACTTTATTACACCTTTCAACCTTGACAAAGGCAACACAGACCAGATCCACTACTTCTGTTCTTACCTTTCACAATAAAAGCCCTCAAATTCACTCAGATGTATTCACTGAAAGGAAATATCTTAGTGTCTTCGGCTATAACAGTTCAGCTCAGACAGTCAGACGCTGCTCTGGGTCAACAGGATGCTGGTTGTTGGTCTTCTGCTTGTGAATCTGTTTTAACCTTTGAAGTGTTGACAAAATTGCATCGCTGCCAGTATGAATAGTTTTGATACAAAATATTAGCAGACGAGTATTTCCCATTATTGTGTTGTCTATTAGTCCCGCCCCCGGTGTGGAAAGACCAACTTTTCTAACTAATCAAGGTCCCTCTACGTGGACAGCAACTAACGGTTACAACCTTATACCCTCTTAAAATTGATACGCAATACATGAATTAATAACAAAGTTTCTCATCGTCAACACATTTACTTTCGTTCGCCATCTTTCTCAGTCATGTGATGTCAATCGGCAAGTCGTGTAACAAAGTTTTCAACATCTTTCCTAGTTTTTGTTCCGACTTGAGGGGCGGGGCGGGGCGGGGCGTTCATGGGAACTTTCCCAGTCGGGAACTCATTTTTTTTTTTTTTTTAAACATTTCAAGATCTTCATGAAGCCAGCTGAATGTACACACCAGGGCTGAATAATCTGATAGTTAAGGAAGGATAACAGTAGAGGCAGAGCATTAATTGATGGGAAACTGTTTTACACAGAAATATAAACTTATCTAATTTTTTGCCTGTTTTGAACCACGTCCCATTTTATTTCCTCTGTAGTTTTACATCGTGAAGGAGAACCGAGGCAATGAGGGCACGTGTGTGGGCGTTTCACGATGGCCCGTGCACGACTTCAACCACCGCACCACGTCGGACATGTGGCTGTACCGGGCATACAGCGGGAACCTCTATCACAACGGAGAGCAGACGCTGACTCTGAGCAGCTTCACTCAGGGAGACTTAATCACCTGCGTCCTGGACATGGAGGCCAGAACCATCTCCTTCGGCAAGAACGGAGAGGTGAGAGACACTGAATATTGATTTGGATATTTAAAAAATAATTTAAAGTATCACAAACTGCGTTGATCATTGCTAGTCCGTCCCTAAATTATGAATGCCTCGTCTGGACATGGACACGCATGCATATTCATTTATTCGCACACAATTCAACAGCAAAGACGAAACATGAAAGAGCTACGTGTCCTCCTCGGGGTTCTGTGTTCATCTCTAACTGCTGACTTGTGATTCAACAGGAACCAAAGTTGGCCTTCGAGGACGTTGACGCCACAGAGCTCTATCCCTGTGTGATGTTCTACAGCAGTAACCCAGGAGAGAAGGTAACGCACATAAACATCCACCTTCTGCTCCATCTGCAGGAGTTCTTTCATCTGCTCATTTTTACAGTGACTCAGCTGTTACTGGGGGATGAGATTCCATAACTTTAAGCTTTTGTTCTGGTATGAGCTCTGAGGGCGAATTCACAGAAGGATTGTTAGGGTTTTGCAGCTGTTAAACCTGCACAAATACTACAAAAAAAAACACTGTGTGATTCTTCTGGCAACAAATAATACTCACCCCCTGTGTCATTTACTCATATTTAAATGAGGTAGTATGCAAAACTGTGGCCATTTTTATGTTAATGAGCCTCATTGCAAAAACAGTCCAATTCACAAAGACAATTACACGCAGTTACACTAATGTGATGCTTTCTATATATATATATATATATATGTGTGTGTGTATATATGTATGTATGTGTATATATAT
>NW_022280038.1:11057475-11062723 GCF_004355925.1 Anarrhichthys ocellatus
AAACCTTCATTTAAAAACTGCATTTTGTGTTTACTTGTGTTATCTTTTTCTAATATTTAAATTTGTTTGATGATCTGAAACATTGAAGTGTGACAAACATGCAAAAAAATAAGAAATCAGGAAGGGGGCAAACACTTTTTCACACAACTGTATATATACATGTGTGTATACGTGTATATGTATGTATGTATGTATGTATGTATGTATGTATATATGTGTATGTGTATATATATATGTATGTGTATATATATGTGTATATATATGTGTATATGTATGTATGTATGTATGTATATATGTGTATGTATGTATATATGTGTATGTGTATATATATGTGTATATGTATGTATGTATGTATATATGTGTATGTATGTATATAAGTGTATGTGTATATATATGTGTATATGTATGTGTATATATATTCTGCTTATTTGTTCCAGGTTAAGATCTGTGACATGCAGATGAGGGGCACACCTCGAGACCTCTTACCTGGCGACCCGGTCTGCAGCCCCATGGCCACCGTCCTGGCCGAGGCCACCACGCAGCTGATCCGCATCCTGCATCGCACCGACCACTGGACCCACCGCATCAACGAGACCATGACCGAGCGGCTCCACAGGATCAAGCCTTGCTTTAGGGAGTCCGCCGGCACGTCCGGTGGCGGGGGTCAGAGGCTGAAGAAGAGTCGCTCGGTGCAGAGCCGCGAGGAGCACGACGCCCAGAGGGAAAGCCAGGAGACGCCCACGAGGACGGAGGAGGAGCGGGGACGCCACGGGCGGCAGCACGGCCTGGGGGAGCTGTCGGAGCACCACCTGAGGACGCTCTGCACGGAGGTGTGGCCGGTCCTAGCGGTGATCGGAGGGGCGGACGCGGGCCTTCGTGTCGGCGGGAGATGTGTGCACAAGCAGACCGGAAGGCACGCCACACTGCTGGGCGTGGTGAAGGAAGGCAGCACCTCGGCGAAGGTGCAGTGGGACGAGGCCGAGATCACCATCAGGTACGGGGTGGCACCTTTCTTTGACATTTTTATACGTTGCTATATTTGTTATTTGCTGGTATATTTTACAGATATACCAAATTGTAAGCAAGTTGTGAATTTATTTCAACAACATCGGCCATGTAAAGATTTTGACTGTCACTGCACACTCAAACAATATGTGCTGAGTCAGCAGCTTTTGCTTTTAACGAGGGGAAATCCATCACATGATTGTTGGTCCAACAGCAGCGCTCTGCACGATGTTCTGGTTGTTTATTGGAGACGCACCGACAGCAAGTCTTCTTATTGGCTGATCCTGATTCCTTAAATCGTTTTGAATAGTCTGACCTGCTGATTCAGAGGTCATTTATAGTTTAGACAAACTTTCCTCTCAACTTTTCTTTAAATGAAAAATTTAATTGGATGTTCATAAATTATGAACATCCATGATTTGTAAATTTTCATATCATAGAAAACATTCTATTCTATACTGATGTATGTAGGTCTGTTTTAGAGTCAACAATTTATTATCCGTCTAAAATGATGTATTTATTTATCTGTTTATACAAAACTATGAATGAATCTATTTACAAGAATGTAAAATGTGTATATTATGTTTTATTAACTCCCTGCGTGGAATATATATCAATATGATATATGTGAATATATTTCTTGTGTTTACCTGATGGTCTGAATAAGTCGCTAAATATGTCGCCAGTTTTTTTTTTTTTTTTAGAAATAAAGTCGATAAGAGGGTTTGAAATGCGTGTAAATTCAAACCAGCACAGAATGGTCTGTATGTGAAACTGATCGGTGCGTCTCCAGTGCTCGTGTGACTTATGGTCGTCGGCAGTTTGACCTCATGGCTGATGAGAATGTATTCTGGAACTTTCTTCACTGCCTGTATTCACATCCCTCTGACACCCTGCATTAGCCTCTTCATCGGTTTATTTTTCACCCTCCATTTCCCCCTCGCTCTAATTCACTGTTTTCATGTTTGTTATTGACTCATCATTAATCCACAACTCTTCTGCACGATGATTCTCCGAGCGGCATGATTTTGTGCCATACCCACACACTCCATTTCTTTATTTGTCTTGCATGCTGTGCTCTTTCTCTCCTGCCCTTTCCCTCACTTTGTGTTTCCTTCCCTTGTCTCCTTTCACTCTCCACTCCCTTCTATTAAAGCTTCCCAACTTTCTGGTCGCCTAGTGACACTCCGCTTTACAACCTGGAGCCCTGCGAGCCGCTGCCCTTCGACGTGGCGCGTTTCCGTGGCCTCACCGCCTCGCTGCTGTTGGACCTCACCTACCTCACCAGCATCCACGAGGAGACCGCCGCCAAGCTCAGCTCGCGACGCCACGACAAGAAGCACCGCGGCGCGGCCTCGTCCGGGCAGGAGCCAGCCGGGAACGAGGACAAGGCGGAGAGCGAGGAGCACAACCGCAACGAGCAAAAAGATAACGGCGGAGCGGCTCCAAACACCACGACCTCTGACCTCCGAGTGTCCCACAGCCTGGACGAGGTGAAAGCACACGCGGCGCCCAACTCAAAGTCGGAGAGCGAGATCTCCTCTGTGGCTGGCGGGAACGAGACCCTCTTCACCGCGGCTCCTCACACTCCCGCCGAGGGGAACAGGAAGAAAGGCCACGAGCACGGATCCCGCAGCCACGAGTCCTCCTCTGTTGCCACGCAGTCTGAAATCCATGCGGTGCAGCTGTCCTACCTCTACCTGGGAGCCATGAAGACCCTCAGCACCCTGCTGAGCTGCAGCAAGTACGCCGAGCTGCTGCTCATACCAAAGGTATAAGAGATATCCGATATATATATAAATATAGATATCAGAGCTCACGGAGTACAACAGTCAGATGAATCACACACATGCTCCTCAGCGGTGTGAGGAAATGTACAGGGTTTAGTAGTGTGAGCTTCTTCTCCATCGTCAGTGTTTTACTACAGTAGACGGAGTTTGGAGAAGACAAGAGTTTAGTTTTTTATGCACTAACGATGCATAAGTACCTCAGACAACATCCAATATATCCCTCTAACTTTTTTGAGGAAACAAATGGCTTCATAGTTCAACAATAATATTAAAATGTTTAAATCTATAGCAGTTCATAGATTACATTCTAATCAAAACACATTTGTATCCATGCGAATATGTTAAGTACATGTCTAATATCTTAATACATTTCTCTTGTGTTGTTCTTTAACATAACTAAGACTATAGAAGTGCAGAAAATATGTAAAAAAAAAAAAAACATTTGAGGAGTTTTATTTCTAACGGAAGGATCTGAGAATAGTAAAGATATAACTCTGTGAATAAGTGCATTTATGTTTTTCACCTCCCTTCCCTGTTTTTATATGTATGTTTTTCTTTTCTATAACTAGAATCATTAAATATGGATACATGTGTATCTGCTGGTGTGAAGCAGATCCAGGGCATCGTGCTCATCTGTCCTCTCCTCTGACATTAAGGTGATACCAGAAGCAGCGCCCAGCGGCCACAATGCGGATCTGAACACCGGCACCGGAGGAAGCACAGCTGCCACCTCGCCGGTGTGCCAGGAAGAAGTGGAGATGCGGGCGGCTCTGCAGTTCCTCATGCGCCACATGGTGAAGCGGGCGGTGATGCGCTCCCCCATCAAGCGGGCCTTGGGCCTGGCCGACCTGGAGAGGGCGCAGGCCATGATCTACAAGCTGGTGGTGAACGGGCTGCTGGAGGAGCCCAGCGGGGGAAAGGCCAAGCCTGGTGAGAATATGTAGCCACGTGAAGCCCGGAGAGCTCTTACTGACAAAGCTTTGTGTTTCTCAGGGCTCCACGCTAAGCTTTGGGCCAGATAGACAAACTGACTTCTCCAGCATAGAAAACAACGGCCTATTAATGAATAAATACAATCAACAAAGAGTTGAGCAATTAGAAAATAAATGTACTTTGTTTCTGTCATCGATAGTGGTTATTATATAAAAACACACTTCATAGTGTTATGAAGTCAAACCGGTCATACTCTCTTCTCTCATATCTATTTCATGTTGTGAAAACATCTCCTTCAAACAACTGGATTCATTAAAGTTTTCTGCCAAAAACTACATTTTACAAGATTACATTTAAGCGTTGTAATCATAGACTCTAGGTTGTAATTTAACTTTGCCCAAAACCCATTTTTTACTGGAGCTTGAACGCCCCGCAATGTAACTGAATGGAACCTCCGTACGTTGGTGCCATAAAAAGCAGGACTGTGCTACGGAGCGACGCCGTGCCTGCAGCAGAAGAGCTGTTCACTATTATTAATCTGAGCAGCATGCATGGCGATGAATTATAATATAATATATCTACATGTCTGCGTGAGGCATCCGACACACAAAGTTCACTTTTCCCCCGGGGCTGTTCGTCTCCCTCAGGAGTTAGGAGTGAACCAGAAGGTGAGGGGGAAGGCACAGAGGGCGAGCAGTTGGCTCAAACCCCGATCACCACCAGCCCCTCGGCCTCCAGCACCACCTCCTTCATGAGCTCCTCGCTGGAGGACACCACGACTGCCACCACGCCCGTCACAGACACGGAGACCGTCCCCGCCTCGGAGTCTCCGGGGGTCATGCCTCTTAGCCTCCTCAGGTCAGAGCAGATGGCCACAGCCAAGCCAGCCTTTTGTTTCTCATGAAAGATTCAAACTAGGATGATTATTTTAATGCTTCTCTGTGATCCGACAGGCAAATGTTCTCGAGCTACCCGACCACCACCCTGGTTCCAACCCGGCGAGCTCAGACTCCTCCGGTGTCATCTCTGCCGACCTCGCCCTCCGACGAGGTCGGCCGCCGGCAGAGTCTCACCTCCCCCGACTCCCAACCCTCCAGACCTCAGAACAGAATGGGTACCTGTAAGTCTGCCAGACTGCCATGCATGTAAACATCGCTGTTCTGCTGCTGAAAAGCTTGTACAGTATGTTGTTGATGTAAGCCAGAGTTACTGTGTTTTCTTTAGTAGTTACAAACCAACACATAAAACTGATTTTATTGATTTTTCTTACTGCAAGCTGGTAAACAGAGATGTAAACGATGCAGGTATATGAGGAATAGGATGGATTCAACACCTTTCTTAGAGCTCAAGGATACAAAGTGAATCTGAACCACAGACTGTGTATAAGAAGTGGACGTAGTCATCGTGACATCACTCGTTAGTTTGTGGACTGATGTTTTAAAGCCTTGAGTCCAACAATTTATCCGTCGCCATCTGAGGAGGAGTGACGTAGAGACGCCGTATACGTCTCTGGTAGAGAC
>NW_022280038.1:11063123-11065713 GCF_004355925.1 Anarrhichthys ocellatus
GGACACTAGAGAGAATGCAGCTTTAACACATGAAGCATCGGCTTCATTTTTCAGAACCGAAGGTCTCCCTCTGCCTGGTTTACAAGAAAACTCCAGAGGGTACCTTTTAAATATTAGATGATGATTTAAACAATGGGCCTCTCTTTGTGATTTAGTACCTCTGCTTGTTTTCACTGAAGCTTAAGATATTCTTAATAATGTCTTCTGACATTAATAGAGCTGCTCTATATTTCAGGCTCCACTGTGACACACTGAGGGAAACCCTGCAACATTTTAATTATTCTCTCATTCCAAAAGTTCAAACCAACATCCCAGATTTCATGATGATGGTCTCTAATGTTGTTGTTGTTGTTTGCTCCAGCTCTGTCGGACCCCAGCAGCCGGCTGTCCACGTCTCCTCCTCCTCCTCCTGCCATCGCTGTGCCCCTGTTGGAGATGGGCTTCTCTCTGCGCCAGATCACCAAAGCTCTGGAAGCCACTGGTCCGTCTCACCTCTCTGCTGTTTTAGTATATTCATCAACTATATGTATATACATACAACTAACCATTATATTCATCAACTATATGTATATACATACAACTAACCATTATATTCATCGTTGATTTTATCTATGAGTTATTTTTATTTTTGACGTTGATTTTGATGCATTTCTATTTCTTGTGCAGGAAACTAGTGAAATATGAGAAAATAGTTAAAACTATAGTTTTGAAGCCAGGGCTCCAGATCTAAAGGCTAATACAGATGTTACGCTGTCATGGCTGTGGGATCAAAGATTTTGGTTTTGATTTGTTTCAATGGAAACATTTCTGTCCATAAGGAGCTGAGGGGTCTGATTTTGGCGACACAGTTTTTTATAGATTCATTATAGTACGTGAGGTTCAACTCCCACAAAGGAAAATACCCGCAGCCTTGCATTAACGAAGCCAAAGTGATGCAAAAGTAAAAAAGCCAAACGTGAAGGATGAAGCTTGAATGTCTCGTTTTTGTTTGACAGAACAGACGCAACAGTTTACAATTCTTAAAAGTATATTTATTTAAAATGTCTGTGTTAATAGCAACTAATGCAAGTGAATTCAAAATGCAAAACAAACAGTGATTAGGTAGTAATTAGAGCGTTATAAGATAATGGCGTTGCATTTGAAATGAGTATTTCTATATACAGCAGGTTGTCCGTCATAAACTTGTTATGACTCGTTGTCTGATCCAATCCTGTTAATCTCAGGCGCTCGAGGCGAAGCAGACGCTCAGAACATCACGGTGCTCGCCATGTGGATGATCGAGCATCCGGGCACGGAGGACGAGCACGACGAGCCTCACACCAGAGGAGGCGTCGACGGGTCCGACTCGTCCTGTCCCGGTGCAACGGCCTCTTCTGGAGGCAAATCTCTGGACCGGAGCCCGTACCTGTGCTCGCCCGGAGACATCGCCAGCGCAGATGCTTCAGAGATGGAGGAGGGCTTCAGCGAGAGGTACAGACGAGAAGTCTTAAAATTAAAGTGTTTTTAATAACAGACGTCTTCTTGATTACATGTTGAGTCATCAATTAACAAGCGTGGTCAAAAAGAGAAAACTAATTCCAAAACGTTTTTTTATATGCCTTTAAAGGTTCACCTGTGTGTGTGTTTGTGCGCCAGTTAGTTTTGTGTGTTTGAGAGAGTCGTGCCACTCACCTGAAGCGTTGCTGTAAACATTACAGAAGGAACCGACACTCCAGCTTTTTATCCACCAAAAAAGAGCCTTTAATCAGCAGAAAATGGTACATTTGTGAAAGTCTATATAGAAAAGTCTATGTTTGTGTACTTTGTAGTCCTGAGGGCCTGGACCAGGACAGTGCGGCGGCCTCCAGCGGCGGTCCGCTCAGAGGCCGCTCCGCCGTCGGCAGGAAACACCGCTTCGACCTGGCTGCGCGCACGCTGTTGGCCCGCGCTGGTAAGAACATCCCACATGTTTGTACCTTTCCTCTCACTTTATCTGTCTCTCCAACGTCCTGACTTTGATTTGGAACTTCCTCTCCCTCTCTAAGCCGGACTGTACCGCTCGGTGCAGGCTCACCACAGCCAGTCACGCCGAGAGGTCTCGTCCCTCCAGCAGCAGCAGGACCCGGGCGCCCTCTACGACTTCAACCTGGACGAGGAGCTGGAGATGGACCTGGACGAGGAGACCATGGAGGCCATGTTCGGCCAGGACCTCGCCAGTGACACCGACATTCTGGGAATGTGGATCCCGGAGGTACTGGACTGGCCAACATGGGTGTGTGTGACTTTAAGCTATGTCCAGAGGGCCGCCATCACGTCCTGCCCTTTAGCTGCGCTGCATCACTTCTCACTCACAGTCAACCCTCTGAACCCCAATCAGTAATATAGAAGTCCTGCACCTCTGT
This sequence comes from Anarrhichthys ocellatus, assembly GCF_004355925.1. NCBI lineage: Eukaryota > Metazoa > Chordata > Actinopteri > Perciformes > Anarhichadidae > Anarrhichthys > Anarrhichthys ocellatus. The sequence continues at coordinate 11,065,505 of NW_022280038.1, forward strand.
GCAAACAGCACAGTCATGGTTAGAAGTAGAGAGAACTCAAACAGTTACAATGCCATCAATCATAAAAAGAACAAAAACACAAGTTGAATTTCTTTGATTATTTATTTTATAAATATTGGAAAACAATGGAACCTAATATATCTATATTTCTCCAAGTGTCCACAAGTGTTACCGATGTTTGAAAAAAATAAATGTCTCCTCTCTCCTCT
>NW_022280038.1:11065723-11076546 GCF_004355925.1 Anarrhichthys ocellatus
CTCTCCTCTCTTCTCCTCTCCTCTCTCCTCTCCTCTCCTCTCCTCTCCTCTCCTCTCTCCTCTCTTCTCCTCTCCTCTCCTCTCCTCTCCTGTTCAGTCAAAGTTTCTCCTCCTTGTTGTCACATGACTGTTGGTCTCAGATGAATCAATCATGACTTCATAGTTTCACTGAGGAGCTCACAATGTAATGTTTTTACACAATCTGGTTAAAGTAAACTCTTTGTTTGGGGAGATTTTAAATGACAACATGTAGAATAAAATGTTTTTTAATGAAATATCAAATGTTTAATCTTCGTTTTGGCTGCTTTAGCTGACGGAAGCATTCATCACACATGGTGTGTTCAAGGACCGCCTGAAAGATAAAGATATCAATAACTATGACCGTTTTTACAGCTTCTGGTTTTGATAAACGGTGTAGTTTTGGGGATTGTTTGGTTTTCGGGTTCAGAGGGTTAACTCGTTCTTTATCTGCACGCTGACACGCCGGCTTTATAAGAAGCTCTCTGGTTCAAACACACTCCCCTGAAAGCCCCTCACTGATCTAACTCTGGCATGGGATGAAAGACTGAACACCTTTTCTATAACTAAATTAATGAATTGGCTGTCGCTTGGAACTCAACGATGCAAAGCTCTCATTGGTTCATGTTTCGTTTGCACGGATGCTTCACTGCTCTTCTGAACTACTTTGTCTCATGAGTGTGTGTGTGTGTGTGTGTGTGTGTGTGTGTCGTGTGTGTGTGTGTGTGTCGTGTTTGTCTTCATGTGATTGTACCTCAACCCTTCGCAGCACGTATGCGAGGCCGACGACCGGGACGAGGTGGTGGTGTGCGAGTTGTGCGAGGCCAACGTGGCCAACTTCAACCAGCACATGAAGAAGAGCCACCCGGGCTGCGGACGCAGCGCCAACCGCCAGGGTTACCGAAGCAACGGCTCCTACGTGGACGGCTGGTTCGGAGGAGAGTGCGGCAGCGGTAACCCGTACTACCTGCTGTGTGGAGGCTGCAGAGAGAAGTACCTGGCCATCAAGAGCAAGGCCAAGGTCCCCATCGTGGAGAGGTACTGTTGTGTCACTGTGTGAATCAACAGCAACCACCTCCAAGCTGGCAACCCAGACCGATGACCAAGTGATTCTTTATTTTAGTGTCAGCAACGTCAAATCACATAGACGGCGACATGCACCCAAGTTTTCTTTTTCTTTCCAAGTTTTCGTTTTCTTTTGCTGGCATTTATCCATTTTAATGCCAGAGATCAGCCCCTGGTTCCTGCCAGCTTTATAATGAGTTAAAATGAGACGTCGGACTCATAGCTGAGTTTGTGCTGATACAGTAAGGAGACTTTTAAAGATGCTTATTAAAAGGAATGCAGACTGGACTCCATCAATGACTTAAATAACAGCGTTATTCTTTACCAATTTAAAATCCCTCAGTTTATTGACTGTTTTATATTCGAGTCATCAGGCAATATGTTTTATTTCTGTTTTATTTTGTTCTACTTTGTCAATGAAAGGAAGTAAAATGGAGCTCATGTCATTTTATTCTCTGATGTGTATTCAGGTATAAAGGACAGGCTCCGGACCTGCTGGGAAAGCAGGACAGTGTCTATGAAGGTACGGCGTGTTGTGATAAACAGATGTTTGGGTTCTCTTGTAAACAAGCTCAGTAATAGTGTTTGTTTTCAATTCAAACTAGATATTTCTTTTATAGTTTAGAGGGTAGGATTTAAATTTTGTTTAATATTTATTGTCGTTATTATCTACCTCATTGCCGGTGTTTTGGTTAAAGTATAAGTTGAAACATCAAAGTATGGTTTACATTTCGTCATTCGCAAGTGCCTTCATCATTTCAAGTGTAACTTGATGTTAATTCTGTGTTTGTCTTCAAATGCTCTGCGTCTGTCCGTCCCGCTGCAGAGGACTGGGACATGCTGGATGTCGACGAAGACGAGAAGCTGACGGGGGAGGAAGAGTTTGAGCTGTTGTCCGGACCGTTGGGCCTCAGCGAGCGCAGGATCGTCCCCGAGGCCGTCCAGTTCCCCGACAGCGACCCGCTGGGGGCCTCCGTTGCGATGGTGACGGCCAGCAACAGCATGGAGGAGACCCTGCTGCAGATAGGTGAGGACGAGAGCCCATCACAGCAACACGTGTGATGGTATCGGCCTGAAGTGAAGCAGTAAACTGACTGTGTGTTGTTGTTGTTCAGGCTGTCAGACCTCGGTGGATAAGAGTTCATCGGGCAGAGTGACCCTCGGCGAGCAGGCGGCCGCCCTCCAGAACCCCCACGACCGGGTGATGGCGCTGAGGAGGGTGACGGCTGCGGCCCAGGTGCTGCTGGCCCGGACCATGGTGATGAGAGCCCTGTCCCTGCTGTCCGTCAGGTACTCTTCACTAACCACTCCCTCTGGCTGGGCTCTGTGTTTACATCTTCATCTTCTTTGTCTTCTTTCATTCTTTATGGACACGCATTAGTTAAAATATTCTCAACTTTTCAGTGCGGAGTCGCACCGCTTGTCAATGTCACGCTTGACTGAGGCAGCCAGTCAAATCAAGCAAAAGGCGGGCTTTACTACTTTACTCCTGACTTCCTGATTTGATGCTGGTAGATGTGGTAGGAACGGACATTGATGTTAGCGATTTAACTATATAATTCCCTCCTCCTCATCCAACAGCAGAGCAACAGAGAGCTCGACATCTGCATTACATCTATTTGTTCTCCATTATTTCCGTTTCATCGCTCCACCGGCTCATCAGCTGTTTTGCCCGGCTCGCTTCGCCAAGAGGCGTTTTTGAAGCATCGCTTGTTGCGACTTGTTTCGCTGTGATCGGCCCCAAAGACACTTCGGCATTGGCTTCACTTTTCAGAACCAGAGGTTGCCGCCTCACTACAACCCTAAAAATGTCCTTGGCGGTTGGATGGAAGCAGCTTTCTGTCTGTTGTGTAATACGTGACTTCTCTCTCTTCCCTCCCACACAGCGGCTCGAGCTGCAGCCTCGCAGCCGGTCTGGAGTCTCTGGGTCTAACCGACATCAGGACTCTGGTCAGGCTGATGTGTCTGGCGGCAGCCGGCCGAGCCGGTCTGTCCACCAGCCCCACGTCGGGCTCCGGTCACGCCGAAAGGCCCCGTGGGGCCGCCAAGGCCAGCAAACCCATCTCCTGTCTGGCTTACCTCAGCACCGCGGTGGGCTGCTTGGCCTCCAACAGTCCCAACGCAGCCAAGCTGCTGGTGCAGCTCTGCACTCAGGTACTCCATGATTGATGATTGATGATTGACTGATTCAACACATCAGAGGCAAACATCAAATGTCTTTTTGGTGTCTCAGACAAGCAGCTAATTGATTATTGACTAAAAGTCTTTGTTTTTTGTGTTTTGGGGATTTTTTTTTGCCCTTTATATAGATTTAGGACAATAGAGAAGTAACTTGAACTGGGGATGTTGTATTTACTTTGTCATGGACATCCTTTGTTTTTGCTTGTTATTGATGGTTCCATGCTTCACCTACATTCCCCTGGGTCCTAAGCCCCTCCATGTACAGCTTCTTATCACCCTCTATGTACCAACGTACATTTATAACAAATACCACACATATTACGGTAATCAGCGTTGCATATGTGTCTGACCAAAATACTAAAAAAAGAAATGATTCCTTTAAATTATTTTTTTTAAGTTGTTATAATAAGCATATCATTTAGTTATCGCTACTGAGAATTCATCAAACATAAAAACATGACGTAGATAGGTTTGCAGTTTTCAAGGTGTATATTTCAAATTGCATCTCTTACACACATGAAGATAAAGTTGTGAACACCAGCTGAATATCTATTATCAGAATCATTATAACTGTGTTATAACTGCTGCTGTGTAAAGGGAATACTGCTGTTAACAAGAACCTGATTTGTTCAAAGTGTTTGCAAAACAAATGTTATTGCACTTTTGTTCATATAGCAGTACTTTTAAAATAAAAGGGCGCAATACACTACTTTTGAATGCATTATTGAATTTTGCGCATAACAATGCGATTAAAAATTGTAATCGTTGCCCAGCACTAATATATTTATAAAGGAATACTCTTTCCTCTCCAGAACCTGATCTCTGCAGCGACCGGCATGAATCTGACGATGGTGGACGACCCAATCCAGAGGAAGTTCCTGCCCAGCTTCCTGCGCGGCGTTGCCGAGGAGAACAAGCTCGTCACCTCCCCAAACTTCGTGGTGACTCAGGCTCTGGTGGCCCTGCTGGCAGACAAAGGGGCCCGACTCAGACCTGCGTATGACAAGGCTGATATGGAGAAAAGAGGTGTGTAGACTCAGAGTTTGTCTCATTGGGCTCTTCATCAATAATGTTTCATTTTTATGTTCATATTAGAGTAATCAAGCATCCTGAACATGGCAATGCCTCCGGTATTTAAGCCAAATTACGTACTTTTTTCTTACGTTATTGTAATTTAACCTTAAAGGGACAGTTCACTCCAAAATCAAAAACATATTTTTTTTTATTCCAACAGCTATGTCTCTGTCCATAAATCCTGACGCGTTTACTCGAGATAATCCACCGACCTTGTTGTGAGACGTTTCATGTAGGAACTATTTTCTTTCTGCTAAACTACACCTGCCAGCCGTATCACCGCTCAGAAGGAAGCATCTCCACTCGACACTGCTAGCTCACCTAACACCACGGAGCTAACATTGCATTAATATTGACATGTTGTCCACGAGAAGATGCACGCTCCCTTCTGAGAGGAGGTATAATTAAAGCCTGTGGTTCGGCAGAAAAAAAATAGTTCCTGCATGAAACTGATTTCTGGAAAAGAGACATTGCTGTTTAGTTTTTGAAATGTATTTTTTGCAATCAAAACAAATCAGTCTAGATTGATAAACAACTACAGGTAAGATGAAAATATGTATTCCAGTGATTCTGTCCTATCATGTGTTTTTCAACAAAATATAATGTCACAGAAATGTTCTCATAATTGTATCATCAGTGCTGTCTGTTCAGCTTCCATGACTCATGACTCATGACTCATTCTTGTTTCTTTATGTTCACTTGGGTCACTTTTTTTCTGTGCCTTTTGTGCTTGTCCTTTTTGTTCCTCCTCTCACTCACCGGGTCACCTTCTGTTCCGTGTCGAGCAGGTCTAATTGCGCATTTGTATGCCCACCCTTCCCATAATCCCTCCGCTGTAGGGCCTCTGGAGCTGGCCAACGCTCTGGCGGCCTGTTGCCTTTCCTCCCGGCTGTCCTCGCAGCACCGCCAGTGGGCCGCCCAGCAGCTGGTCCGCACGCTGGCCGCCCACGACCGCGACAACAACCACAGCCGGCCGCAGACCTTCGCCGACATGGCGGGAGACCTGCGGAAGTGCTCCTTCATCAAGCTAGAGGCTCACCAGAGCAGGGTGAGTCAACACGGGATCAGGAGTGTTCCCACAGCTGGGTTTGAGCTCAGAATATATATTAATAGAAACTGTTAGGTGTTAAGAAAACGTCTGTTTCACTCAGGTCATCACGTGCGGTTGGTGCAGTAAGAAAGGCCTGTTGGCTACGAGTGGCAATGACGGGACGGTGAGGATGTGGAACGTGACCAAGAACCAGTACACCCTCCAGCAGACCTGCATCTTCAACAAGGAGTAAGGCTTTCTCTAATCCAAATGTTCCACCTGCACAAACCTCGGTGTGTGAATGAAACCAGTGCTGCATTTGGAGGGAAGAGCTGTAGTACAGCTCTGGTGCCACAGAACTGATCTAAACATTACTTTGATCTCGTTTCTTTTTTTAAGTTATTTTTGTTGAACCCTCTAAACCCCAAACAGTTCCTCTCTGTGGTCTCACCTCAGTATAAAGTCCTGCTGCTCTATAGAAACAGAACCATCATGACTAGAAGTAGAGAAAACGAGAACGTGTCTTCAGTGCAGAATAACAGTTATGATGACATCAATCATAGAGAAGAAACAAAACACAAGTTGAATTTCTTTGATATTTTATTTTACAAAAATTGGTGAACAATGGAATCTATATATCCAACATGTGTCCACAAGTGTTACTAATGTTGGGAATAAATGGAGGCTCTCTGTGCTATATGTATTGAACTATTAATATTTCTACAGCCTCTTCTCCTCTCTCTCCTCTCCTCTCTCCTCTTCTCTCTCCTCTCTCCTCTCCTCTTCTCTCTCCTCTTCTCTCTCCTCTTCTCTCTCCTCTCTCCTCTCCTCTTCTCTCTCCTCTTCTCTCCTCTCCTCTCCTCTCTCCTCTTCTCTCTCCTCTCCTCTTCTCTCTCCTCTTCTCTCTCCTCTTCTCTCTCCTCTCCTCTCTCCTCTCCTCTCCTCTCTCCTCTTCTCTCTCCTCTTCTCTCTCCTCTCTCCTCTCCTCTTCTCTCCTCTCCTCTTCTCTCTCCTCTTCTCTCCTCTCCTCTTCTCTCTCCTCTTCTCTCCTCTCCTCTCCTCTCTCCTCTCCTCTCTCCTCTTCTCTCTCCTCTTCTCTCTCCTCTTCTCTCTCCTCTTCTCTCTCCTCTCTCCTCTTCTCTCTCCTCTCCTCTTCTCTCTCCTCTTCTCTCCTCTCCTCCCTCCTCTCCTCCCTAATTCAAATGAATGCTAATGTTCTGTTGATGTGTGTAAATAGGCGACAGTTTGCCAAAACGTTCCCCATAACAACTTTTCATGAGGTGATAATATGTGCTCACATTTCCCCATAATAACTTTATGAGGTTATAATACGTCAGATGTTTTTATTTTGTGCCAAATATGAGAATGTGTTGCAGCTTAAAGTGTTGGGTCTCATGTGTGTTGATTCTGTGTCTCCTCTCATCAGTGACGGCTCTTCAGAGGACGGCATGTCCGGTTTGGGGTCTCCCAGCGACCCTTGCATGTCTCCTCTGGCTTGGAGCGTCACTGGAAAATACCTGGCGTCGGCCATGGAGAAAATGGTCAACATCTGGCAGGTTAACGGTAAGCAGTTATGTTTTTCACTGGCTCCACTGGGTTCTTCTTTTATTAGAGGCCATGTTAATGATATGCTCCATTAGCGTTGTTTCATTATGAAATGTGTTCCGTGGCTCAGCTTGTGTCGGCAGAATATGAATGAGACGGCATTGAGATTTTATCGCTCCCGTTAAAAATAGATGCTCTGGATGTGGTCCAATCATTATTCACTGGCTCCCCCCACACGCCCCGCAGCACCGACCATCTGTCCTCGGCCGCTTTCAGTCGCCTCCAGGACCAACGCCCACGATTCTGATCAGCTTTCATGAGCACATTTTCTCTCTTCTGCCTTTGAAACGTGACTCTGTCTGCCATTGCCATCTTTCTGTGGTTCATTGTTGAGCAATCAGTTCGCACCAAAGTCCATTAAACACCTCGGTATATTTCAGAACCGCTTCTAAAGTTTAGTGTAAACGTACTCAACCGTTGAGAAGTTTGATGTTTTTCCTCTTATTGTAACAGAAATAAAAACAGTATAATGTCCGTGTTCCCCACAGGATGGTGGGCGGATCTTTAGGAATAACATTCAGTACATTTTAAAGTTAAATGCATCAATCTGGTGCAGAATTAAGAAGCCAGATCTGTGAAGAACTTTGTGCTCTTGTTCTAGCAGAGGGGGAATGTAACGAAGTACATTCAGGTTTTTAGGTACTGTACTTTACTTAAGTACTTCCATTTTATGTAACTTTATACTTCTACTCCACTACATCTCAGAGGGAAACATTATACTTTTCATTTCATTACATTTATTAGACAGTATTAGTCACTAGTTTGGCTATTTTGCAGATTCACATTCTTAACACAAAATATAAATAAACTAATGAACTATGATGTATTATTAAGTAGTAAATGTCCTATTATGAAGTATATAAAGTAGGAAAAATGAGCCCCGACATTAAAGTGATGAGCACTTAAATGCATCAATAATTATAATCCAATGACGTAGAGCCTAAAGTCAATGTATTTGAAATGCGTCAGTCTGCATATTGAGTGTACTTTTGGTACGTCAAGTATATTTTGATACCAATACTTTTGTACATAAAAAGTAAAGCTAGAAGAATGAGGACTACTAATAATAAGAGCAGCCGTGGATATAATAGAATAATAATGATAATAAATAGTTGATGCCTCGGCTCCTCCAGTCTACAGTCTGATCAAAAGTTTACTTTCAACTTTTCAATCATCAGAAGGAAATGTTTGAAATGTTTCTTCTACTCCTCTGTTGTTCAGAGAGATCTGTTGTTATTTTAGTTATTATTTATTATTTATTTCAACAGATAAGTCAATTTAAGAACCAGCTCTCATTTACAATGACGACCTTTCCAAAAAGGCAGCAACAGGAAGTCAATACAAGACGAAATAAAACATCTCAAACAATCACCGACAAAATGTACGACATCACAAAATGTACAACATATAAACAAAGTGTTCCTTTAGAGGAAGGTGCAGTGATCAGAGCCCATCGTCTGTCAGTCTGGTTGAACTAACTAAATAACATCTATTATTAATAAAGCGTCGTATAGAGGAGTCCTCCCAGCAGTCCATCTTTGTGGCAGCAGATTACAAACCTTCTGAGCGGTAGATTTTATTTCTCTGACCGGTACAAAGCTCCTCGCTGACCTGTGACCTCCCCTCCTCTCCTTTAAGGCGGTAAGGGCCTGTTGGATGTGCAGCCTCACTGGGTGTCGGCGTTGGCTTGGCCTAAAGAGGAGGCCGAGTCCCTGTGGTGCGGGGAACCCAAAGACATGCTGCTGGTGGGACGGATGGACGGATCTCTGGGCCTCATCGAGGTGCTGGACACCTCCAGCATGCACCGCACCGAGCTGGAGCACTGCTACCGGAAAGACGGTAGGAGCCAGCGGCGCCGTGTTCTCGGTGGTAAATGTTATTTGGAGGAAACTCTTTACAGATGTTTGATAGTAATGTTTCCTTCCCCTCTCAGTGGCCGTGATGCACATCGCCTGGTACAGTGAGGACAAGCCGTTTGCGGTGGGCTACGCAGATGGAAAGCTGCTGATTGGATCCAAAGAACCTTTAGAAAAAGGAGCCATCGTGGTCATCGACGCTCACAAGGTTTCTACTCAGTTCTACTCTTTCTAGGATTCTACTCAGCAAAGTTTGATTTGTTTTTAAACATATTTTATTATAGTTTAGTCCACTTTATTTGTTATCTGTATTTTTACTCTTTGTTGTATTTTACTTTTTCTATTTTAGTTGAATTTTCTTTATTTATTTACTCGTATTGTGATTATTATTTATTTTATACTTAATAATTGTCATTCTATTGTTCATATATGTTTATCATTTTATTCTTTTGTTCTTTGCTATTCTTCTGTTGTAATCTTTAATGAAAGAATTTCCTTTGGTATTAATAAAGTTTTATCTTATCTTTAGTTCATAAGATCACATCTAACGGGTTCAGTTAAAGTGTGTTACATGTGTAAACTCTTTGTGTACAAACATCGATTATCCTGCTATTATAGAATGTATTAAGGTTTAAATGTACAATACTCACACATATTTAACTGTTGTGATATGAAACATTTCCTTAATTGTCTTAAAATCAGATACTTATACAGAAACAAGAATATAGCAGTTAATATATAAGATAAACGTGTCTGAACTTTGGGAGCTACCTATGAAGAACGTTGTGCTCTTGTAAACAACTCTGTGATCGAGGAAACTATTTCATCATAAACACATTGGTTGTTTAGATATGAATAGTGATGTCACAACCACACACGGGGATCCTCCTGCACAGAGCTTCCTAGATTAGTTCGGATTGGATCTCTTCCCAAATCGTCCCTCGCTCACATTCCCGTCTCCTATTTTACTCGTTGACGAAAGTTTCAATAGATCTCGTCATCACGATAAATGAGATTTGATTTGGTTATCGTCACGTTTTCGTCCCTGCTCCTCGGGGCTGAACCTCTGAATCTTGTGTTTCACAGGAGTCCATCACCAGTATGAAGTGGAGTCCTAACGGTCAGATCTTGCTGACCTGTGCCAAAGAGGAGACGGTGAAGCTGTGGGCCAGTCCGGACTGTCACTCGGGCTCCGGCTGGCACTGCCTGCAGAGTCTTCGACACCCGTCCCCGGTGAACGGCGTGGCCTGGTGCGGCCTGCTGGGACGCGGCCCGAAGACTCTCAGCATGTTAGCCATGTAGGTCCTCAAGTACTCGCACCTGATCACACTCACTGGTTTTTATTGCGTTCATGAGGCGTTCATGTTGCAGTCATCCTTTAGATGAGTTCCTCAAACTCATTCTCTTTTATTTCTTTTTTTACAGATGCTGCCAGAACGGCCACGTCTCAGTCTGGACTGTTCCTCAAAACATCTCTAACTTCCCAGATTCCTCTTCCTCTGACTCTGAGGGATGGTGGGAGAATGAAGTAAAACCTAAATTCATGGTACTTACAAGATGTTGCTGTTTATTTTTAAATTCCTGGACATTCGGTGAATGTTGAAGGTGATTTTGTCTCGAATTCTGACCAAGCCTGCAGATTCATCCCAATTGATGACTATTTATTCTCTCCACACGTACATGGTCTTCTTCCACTTACCTGCCGTCCTTGTGTTGCAGTCTTCCCGGTGGTCGGGCAGAGGAGCGACGTGTGTTTTCCAGCTGAAGGGCCACATCACCCCGGTGAGAACGCTGGCCTTCAGCCCCGACGGCCTGGCTCTGGCATCTGGAGGAGTGGGAGGCCTCATGAACATCTGGTCCCTGCGGGTAAGAAAACTCACACAGGATAAATGTAAACACTGCAGATAGAAGTAACACAGATGTACACACACTCCTCTCACACCGTGGTTCATTTTGTGTGTGTGTGTGTGTGTGTGTGTGTGTGTGTGTGTGTG
>NW_022280038.1:11076646-11078252 GCF_004355925.1 Anarrhichthys ocellatus
TGTGTGTGTGTGTGTGTGTGTGTGTGTGTGTGTGTGTGTTTCCAACAGGACGGGTCGGTGCTGCAGACAGTGGTCGCCGGTTCAGGTGCGATCCAGAATATTGTCTGGATCCCAGATGTTGGTGTGGCCGTCTGCTCCAACAGGTCCAAGGTACCACATCTGTACACCTTTGTTCCCCCCCCATGTTTCTAGCCGCATCGCTGTGATGAGATGAATATCTATTTACTCTCCGGTCTGCTTCTCTTCCAGGACGTGCTGGTGGTGAACTGCTCCAAAGAGTTCATGGCGTCCAACCATGTGCTGGCCACTTGTCGCACCGCTCTGAAGAAGCAGGGAGTGGTCGGCCTCAACATGGCGCCCTGCATGAGGGCCTTCCTGGAGAGACTTCCTGTCATGCTGCAGGAGCAGTACGCCTACGAGAAGGTACGCACGTTTAATATCTATCTCAGGTCTAAAGCCTCTTTCACACATAATTCTTGAGATGTTAATGGGATAGTCTGTCAGGCATCATTTGTGATGTTCATTATTCACACATGCACGACACTCTAGAACATTTCCATCTTGCACCTTTTCACACGTGTCATGGCAATGCTGGACCGTCCAGCAGATGGCATTTATGCCAATTTTTTTTCCCATGTTTAATGTGTTTCACATTTTTCTGATATTTGTTGGATATATTTTTGACATTTTTCTGACAGTGTTTTTTCTTCACATATTTTACTACAATTTAAAGATATTTTTTGGACTTTTTTCACATATTTTATTTTTTAAATATTTTACAAATAATATTTGGATATTTTTCACATATATAATCTTCTTGTAGTTTTCCGTATTTCTTGGGATATTTTTTGTAAATATATAATCTATATATATTTATAATTTTTTTCACATATCTTACAAATAACATTCAAATATTTCTCGGGTATTTTTCTTAACATTTTAACAGTTTTCACACACATTTACTCATCACTTGAGGGTGATTATTCTCCATCATTGCCAGTTGTTGATGTTTCCTCCTCCTCCAGCCCCACGTGGTGTGTGGCGAGCAGCTCGTCCACAGCCCTTACATGCAGTGCCTAGCCTCCCTGGCCGTGGGGCTCCACCTGGACCAGCTCCTGTGTCGCCCCCCCGTGCCGCCCAACCTCCGACACTGCCCACCGGAGTCTGGCACGGCCGTCTGGTGCGCCAGCGAGTGGTCCTGGTTGGACTGCTTCTCTACGACGGTCAAGGCGGCGGAGGCCCTCGCTCGAGGCACCTCCTTCTCCGAGTCGTTCTCCGTTCCCGACCTGGAGCCCGTGCCCAAAGACGAGATGGCTCTGCTCATGGTGAGGGAGGCTGCTGCTGCTTCAACTGTTTATCATCTAATTAACACCTACTGTTGAATGTAATAACCGTGTTCCACTCTGTTTTTCCAGGACAACAGTAAATGGGCATCTGGTCTGGATGAACAGATCATGTCCTGGGCCACCTCCAGACCAGAGGTAGCTTAGATTGAGACCCAGATTAGCTGTAATAAGTGTGCTTGTTTACTCTCAGACTGTGACGATAATAACTCGTGTGTGTGTGTGTGTGTGTGTGTGTGTGTGTGTGTGTGTGTGTGTGTGTG
>NW_022280038.1:11078262-11079961 GCF_004355925.1 Anarrhichthys ocellatus
GTGTGTGTGTGTGTGTGTGTGTGTGTGTGTGTGTGTGTGTGTGTGTGCGCGTGCGTGTGTGTTTGCAGGACTGGCACCTCGGGGGGAAGTGTGATGTGTATCTGTGGGGTGCCGGGCGACACGGCCAGCTGGCAGAGGCCGGCAGAAACATCCTGGTGCCCACAACCGCCCCGTCCTTTTCTCAGGCACAACAGGTACACAAACGTGTCGCGTGTTTGTTAACTAACCCATCCTGGTGACTGTCATCACATCACAGAAGAGTCCAGGATACGTCTGTTATTTACTTATACTTTACTGCAAGACAAGGACAGTGGAAACTGCTTCTAGTGATCGACCGCTTACATGGATCATTACGCTTGGAACAGAAATATTCCTCTACAAATGCTCTTAAAATAATAATAATAACTTTATTTATATTGCACCTTTGAGAACAAAGTTACAAAGTGCTTCACTAAGAAAACTTAGAAGCAAATATGAACCATCAGTACAATTTACCACAGTACTATACAATACAATAAAATGCATATATACATGTATGTATTGCAGTTTTGGTTTGCTAAAAAAAGTGATTTTATCTCAATAAAAAAACAAAATGTGCGGGGAAAGCAACTGTAGTCAAAGGTCCAGTTCATTTATAAAGCCTGGTCACTGGTATCTTAAGAGAGCTCCTTCATCTGCACACTGCACTGACTCAGAGCCAGTAAATTGTGAAGCTTTACGTTTCATAACTTTGTATTCATGCTATAAATATACGAATATCAGTTAATCTGCATGAGTAATAAAGACAAAAGGTTACAGTAATAATTGCCTCTCACACTGTGTAGATATTTATTGGTGCAGATTATGAAGTCAAGTCAATTAGATGTAGGATCCAGTGTTTGTCACGTGGGAATCCTCAGACTTTAAGTATTTAATACCGACTCTTCGGAGTGCCTCTTTGAGTTAATGGATTTTGACATTTTGAATGTTGACGTGCGTTCTTTACCAGCTTTTAAAACATGGTCCCTTTTTGATGTGATTGTTTATTCCCTGCATCTGTCTGCTTGTCTTTCCTTCCTCCAGGTGGTGTGCGGTCAGAACTGCACCTTTGTGATCCAGCCCAACGGGACGGTGTTGGCCTGCGGGGAGGGAAGCTACGGCCGTCTGGGTCAGGGCAACTCTGACGACCTGCACGTCCTCACCGTCGTCTCAGCTCTGCAAGGTGGAGCTGAAATATCACACCCACACACACACACACACACACACACTGTTAAGATTCACTAATATGTTTGACACTAAGACGTGCTCACCTGTGTGTCCTCTGATAGCTTTTAATCAAATCTATTGAGGTTTGAATAACTCTGACTCAACGACTGTCATAAGATTTTAAAACCTACAGTTTTGAGTTGTGAGAAAGTTAATATATTTTCCAGCAAATGTTGATTCGATATGACTTATTGAAATAACAGCTCTAGCTTACTGACTTTACTCTTTATTTTTCATGAGCTCTTAAATCCGAACACTGGAGGTCCTTCTGCAGAATTATTAAGTTTTTATAAGCTTAAAGAGACTTATCCTGAATCAACGCTTTAAAGCACCAAAGTCACACAATAACACAAAAACACTGGAAAATAAAATAAAACCAGGCGGCAACCTGGAAAGTTCAGAAAAGTGAAATCAAAGCTTCATGTGTTAAAGCTGCATTCTCTCTAGTGTCCAC
>NW_022280038.1:11114961-11127833 GCF_004355925.1 Anarrhichthys ocellatus
TCTCTCTCTCTCTCTGTCTCTCTCTCTCTCTCTCTCTCTCTCTCTATATATAATAAATGTAGAAAGTTGTTTGTGGTCCTTTTGTTGTTCAGACTACAATGAACATTTATTTAAACCAGATGTTGAATCAGAAACGAATCAAATATAAACTAGAGTTTAATCTGTGATCCGTCTTCACTGTTTACATGTATTAGTTTGCTTATTTCTTATATCTTAACTGAATACTTACTAATTATGCTTTTTTGTTGTTTTATTGATGCCTAGATTACGATTCTATTTGCTGCTGTAATGCTGCAAATGTCCCCGCTGTGGGACAAATAAAGGATTCTCTTATCTTTTAAGAGAACCCTTTAGTCAAAGTATTGAGTAAATAAAAAGTACATTTTTGAAAGAGGACGCAGGAGAAACGTTTTCCATACGTGCTGCAGCCTGCCACAGTTCACATGAGGCCTCTGCTCTCCGTACAGCTATAAGTCACACAGAGTACCGAGCTAAAGAATTGATCCCTTAATTTCACTTCATCTTTTCCCAGAAAAACTAAACTGACTCTGGGACATAAACCGTTGGACTCGCCTCATTTGACCGGAAACGCTCAGCTAGCTGTGCCATAGGTCTGAGCCGCGGAGGCATGCTGCTCTGCATATATAGAACATGAGGTTTAGCTCACAGCTCTGGCCTGCGTCCAGGTCGTCCTCAGGAAACCCGCGTACTGCTGCTGACATAAGGCTGTTTATCGTGCCACGACTTGGGCTCTGCAGACGCAGATAAAACATCAAACAGACCTGATCCACACAAACAGGTTTTCTTTTACAAGCCTTATCGTGACAGCAGCTATACGTTTGTCAAGACACGCCATTCTTCTTTTGATTGGTGTGTGTGTGTGTGTGTGTGTCTAAGTTCTCACATATGTAAAACTAGTGACATATTAAACCGATCCAAACATCCACAGGATTCTCTTCACAGGCCGCTGCTCTGTGTGCTGTTTAAAGTGGAATCCCTGTTTGATGCTTGTTAATGTTTACGTCACTGTGGAGAGCTGTGTTGACCCTGAATGAGACTAAATGAGGCTTCTCATTAATCCATATGTTTGATGGGAACATTGATTAAAGTGGCCTTGTGTAATGTGAAAAGAGGTCACGATGAACTCACAGAGTTACACAATAACGTGGTGGAAGCTTGTTTGTCCTGATGTTTGTCTGCCACCTAGTGGACAGAAACATGAATGAATGCAGCTTTGAGGGGAAAAGTCTGGTGATAAATATTTATGTTGTTAACAAATCCAGAAACCGACAGTGAAATTATCTAATAACAAGTATTGTGTGTATCACAACCTGATATATGTTCTTCCTCTACTCCACAGAGCTCCATTAAAACACATCAATGAGCTTCACTCATCAACACATTTCTTCTTCTGGTCTTTTGTTTGATTTGATGACGAAAAGAAAAGTGTAAAGGTGCACTAGTTTATTTTAAGTAAATGTCGACTCAGTTGACTCAGTAGTAATATCTGAACCTGAACATTACTTATTTACGTATTAACGCGACGCCTGGATGATTTGTTTTCTATCTTTTTGTGGCTAAACAGACCAAAGCAGCTGATTTACTGCTTCCTCCTCAGCTTTAATGTTCTGTTCCCCTTCAGCTGCTTTTCATTGTCTGACTGCTTCAGGTTCTCAGGAGCAGACTGGGACGACGTCACCATCGAGAGGATCCTTTTGATGTTACAGCCTGCCTTTCAAATATAGTTGAGTTTGTTATAGAAAACACATAAAAGCTATAAAATATATATATAAGAGTATATTTCTGTTTCTTTTTTGGCTGCGAGTGCAAACATGAAAACAGCATTTAAAGAATTTCTTAATAATGTTGTCAAACAATGACTGAAATCGGAAAGAAAAAGTTGAACCTTATAGTTTTGAACCGGGGAATTTAAATGTGAATCTCAATGGTGGGCTTTAATTTTCCAGAGTGTGTGAGAGAAGACACGTTTTCTTTAGATCTACAAATGTGTGGAACATTTACACAGATTTTATTTTCCTTACAAAAGTTTAAAGTGATTTCTGAACATTATATATTTCACATGCATTTATGTTTTTAGTTTCCACTTCAGGGTTTCAAACAGCGACAGATAAACATGCATTGTATTTGAGTTTAAATGAAAAGTTTAGAAGTGATTTTCAAACCTGTGTTTTCTAGACATGTGATGGTAGAGAGACCACCGGCTGACACAAACTGCATGAGAAAGTATTTCATGTAAAACGTCTTGTACGTAGTTTTAACTTTGGGGCCATCTAGTGGTGACGTTGCAGATTGCAAACAACGGAAACTTCTGTTTGACAAGCGAGTCAGAGAACTATGGTGGCCAACGTAAAAACGTGGTGGGTCCAACAAACACCAGGATACCGCCGTCTGTCCGCTTACACGACACACACACACACACACACACACACACACACACACACACACACACATATTTAACCCAACATCTCATTCCATCACAGATTTTATTTATTTAAGACACGTGTAGCTTCTGTGTAGATTTACAGTATTTTTCTTTTTAATTTCTATATAACTTCAACATTCATTGAATAAATACAGTAAATATGTTTCTACTGTTCATCTCTACATGCAAACAAACAGTGACAACGTGAGGAGGAGAACGAGTGTCCAGGTGACACCTGAAAAGATAAAAGTATATATTCATTTAGTTTGTACACATTATGTTCAGTGAAAGCTTTTTTAAAATTCTTTAATAAATGATTGAATGTTTTATAAGGAGGACAAACAACCTGGCAACACCAACTGTCATGAGGAAATCAAGACTTCTTAAAAGATCAATCGGACATTATTGTATATTTTTCTTATTGTCAATAAAGTAAAAATCCCAAACCAACAATGAATGTATCAAGTATTGTGTGAGCATCAAGTCCTGATATTTATGGTAATCATCTGTGCCAACAGATGCAACATTTCTTCCTGTTTGAGTAATTCTTTGTTTATAAACTACAGGAAATGACTGAGCCTTCTTGAGCCCCGTCGCTCTATGGATGTGGGTCCGTCCAGACCAAAATATTTCAACAACTATTGGATGGATTGCAAAAGAACTTTGGTCCACACATTCCTGTCTCCGTTGGTATTAACTGTGACGACTTTAGTGATCTTTTAACTTTTCATCCAGCTCAAAGCACTGCTGACATATCATCATCACCTTCTAAGTTGATGTGGTGAAGTGGCCTATTTACAAATCCAGCAGCAACATGATCATTAATTCAGAGTTTTTGTTTTTGTGTCACCTGATGAATGTAAGTCCAATGTTTTCCCTCTTTTAGCTCTGTTTGTGGTCTCCACCACCTCCTGAGGGGAATATCTGTCTCTTCAGCTGCTAAATGATTCGCTATGTTTAACCACCGGTTCTGAAAAGTGAAGCCAACGCGGAAGAACCAGAGGTTGCCGCCTGCATTAAACTAAAAGGACAAGAACTTGATGTGTGAAATGTGGGTGAAAAAGCCCTTTAACACTGATACGTTTGCAGAGTTCAGAGAAACTCACCTGACTGATTCCCTCCACTCTTTGGTGCTGAAGTGACCGACTCTAAAGAAAAAACAAACACTTCCTGTTACCTCACAGCTCACACAAACGTCCCGCCCCCTCACCTGTCACTCTCACCTGACATCCTGGCTAGCTCCACGCTGTAATCGGAGAACTCGTGCGGTTTGCTGACGGAACAAACGTGAGCCCCGAAGTCCCGCGTGTCGACGCGTTGGACGGTGAGCGTGATGCTGCCGGGGCTGTAGGTGACGGCGTACCCCGCCGTGCAGTTCTGGTAGGCCTTGTGTTTGATGTAGTGACACAGCAGCTCGTTGTTGGGGCTCCTCCACTGAACGGACAGCTGAGAGATGTGAGCGTGGTCCTCATAGTGGTACAAACACGGCAAAGTGACCCGCTGACCAGGCCGGCAGAGCACCTTCACAACACTGCCTGGTGACAGAGGGTCAGAGAGGTCATCGGTAGTGACAAACACACTGAGAAGTATCTCTAACTCAGCAGCCATGTGCCGCTTTTTAGCCTCTTTTAATAGTATGAGAATAATTCCACTACAAATAAGTCCTGCATTCAAAACCTCACTTCAGTAAAAGTATACCAGCAAAATGTACTTAAAGTACTTAAAGCTACTACAAGGAACTTTCATTTTGTGGTGATTTTGGCGGTCCCTGTGGCCTAAAGTGGTAGTGTTTCTGAGCACCAGAGTCTCTTTAGAAAACCTCTCATTCTACTGCAGCAGGGTCTGACAGTCTGCTCCTCTCAGTCCTGGTTCTGGTCCCAAAAAGACACTCTCTACATGTTATGCTGAATCTTTGTGTCAGTAAACGCAACTTTTGCCACAGGAAGGGGATGAAAAACATCTGAAAAGTAACTGAAGCTATCAGACAAATGTACCATAGTAGAGAGTACAATATTTACCTCTGAGATGTAGTACAGTAAAAAGTACATTTACTTATGACATGTTGTGGAGTAGAAAGTTGCATACAATAGAAGTAAAGTACAAGTACCTTAAGTTTTACTCAAGTATAGTATTTCTTTTTTACAGAATAACAAAATTGAAGCCAGTCAGTTCTTGTGAAAAAGGAAATTGATCCCCGATATACAGGTTGATACTTTTATCTAAAAAAGTGCATCTCTACATGTTAAATTACACCTGATTCTTTGTGTCATTGAACGCACCTTCTCCGACCAAATGTGACAGGACAAGTCCGAGGTAGAGAGCCGTGCCCGTCTGGTCCAGAGGTGTTCTCCTCATTTGGTGACGGATTCAGTCCACAGGTTCAAACTCCTGAACACATGAACATCATTCGGGAATATCAAGAACCTGCAGCACAAAGTCCAGAACCCACGCCGGCCTCCTATCACTTCTGTTTTCAGTTATATCAGATGACAAGCTGACTCTGTGGTTGCCAGGCATCACAAGACTCCTTGTCATGTGATGTTTTATGTTTTTGTTTTATAATAACTGAGCGACCAGAAGAGTTTCACAGAGTGAGTCAACAGAAACAGCCCACATACACTCGCCACAAGATGGCTGAAATGAGGATAAGATTTTAAACTTTTTTACAGGAGAGTGACACAATCTCTATATAATCTCTCTCTCTCTCTCTCTCTCTCTCTCTCTCTCTCTCTCTCTCTCTCTCTCTCTCTCTATATATATATATATATATATATATATATATATATATATATATACACACACATACATACATACATACGTACACACAGTATATTTCCAATCAGAATATAGATAAGAATGAAACTGTAAAGTTTCTGTCTGTGAGTGAGTGAAAGTGCACCTCGATGTCTGTCCATGTCTAATCTCTTTAAAGTTGGAAGGTTGGCCAGTTGTGGGTTGTGTTCATGTAATCAGACATTCTACTGAGTGCAACTTTCCAGTTAAAAAAAAAAATGAAATACTGAATATGTTCACATCTTCAAGGGCCTAAAAACCATTCAAATAAATAAAATGAAAAGGAAAAATCGACGCATCAGTCGTGTCCACGCGGAGGCCTTCACCTGTGAAGAAGGGTCGATATTAAACGCTACATATGTCCTTTTCTCCCTGTTAGGATTCCTTCAGTGTTCATCGTTCTTCTCTTCTGATTAAAACACCGAATGAAGCAGCTTCACATTTAAAATCTGTGTTTCTCCGACGCAGGACGTCTTGGAGGAGCTGAGAGACGAGCTAAAGATGCTAACGTTAGCTCAGCTGGTTTCTCTGATGACTTAAGGTCCAGACGTCTGGTGACTAAAATCCTTCATCCGGTTAGAAAAACTCCAATACAAAGTGTATCTTAAAAAAAACTGTATTAAAACTGAATAAAGTCAGTTTAACAACCTCAACGCTAACGATGTGACGCTGTTTAACACGCGACATCCGTCAAAATGACAGATTTCTCAGGTTTGAAAATTGTTGGACAGATTTAGGACAATGTAAGAACTCAACTCCTCACAATACATTCTTTTTAGACATTTTAATGTGGAAAAGTTAGATATTCAACATTTAATAAACGGTAATAAGAGAAAAGATAAATTAAACGTCACAACACTAAAATCACAGAAACCAGTTTAATATCAGTGAGAGCCATTTATACAAATCAACTGGAGTTTTCAAATCACAGTAAAATGTTATCTTTATGTAACTGCTGAGGACATCATCACACGGCACAAAGAGGAACACTCACTGTACACCGGCACATATTTACATATAAACACAATTCACTCATTCATTAACAGGAGCTCCTCCACAAACTTAAACACCGAACACTCTGTAATACTTTGCACTGAACTCTGCACGAGTGTACGGACTCTTGTAAACAAACATTATTTATAAGTCCTGACTGTGAAGAGACTCGTTTAATGATTTGTGACTTGTGCTGTTGAAACTGAGCCTCATTCAAGAACTTCTTGTACCAACAAGAGAATTTGTTGCATTTTATAAATGTTATAGCGTTTAGAGTTTTGCGTGTTCACAGCGTTTCAACATAATGAAAATACTGTCGTCCATAAACTCCCCTTTCAACATTAATAAGATGGTGAACTTCGTCCTTTCAGACGGCAATGTTTCCATTTTTGATTAATAACTTAGTTTATTCTCACCGTAGGGAGAATGTTGAACTCATTTTCCAGGATATTTTACTTTGTTTTCTTCTCATTTTTCAGGTTTTTCATACATGGAATTAGATTTTCAGAATAAGTGTGAAAAACAGACAGTATGTAAACATGTCTCTGGACTATATGGATCTTATTCTGTTTTATAAAATTCAGAGTGTTTCTCGAGGCATTTGGAGCGTCTGGACTTTTCAAAAGGAAAATGTGTAGGAACCCTATCAGAGGAATAATAGCAGGAACCATCCAGGAGCCTTCCTGGATGATGTTTGAGTCTGGATCCACTTCACGGCTACAACAAGATTTCTTTCTTTATTTGTATACAATGTATACACTGTGCAATATAAATAATCTGTTACATCCTCTGTGCAATATTAACCTTTCAGTCGGACCATTTCATGTTTTAAACTTATTTATTACATCTTTACTGTGTAATTACGTGTCTATTATACTTGTTTTTCTTCCTCTGTCTCTTGTTTGTTTGTTGGCACTATACCATATGCTGCTGTAATCCTTCAGATTTCCCCACTGTGGGACTAATAAAGGATTCATCTTATGTTATGTCGGACCGTCCCTCCTTCATGTACAGTCCGGCTCTGCTCTAAGGTTTTCGTCTGCTGATCTCTGTCCGTGTGAGGTTCTTATTTGTAGTCTTGTATGATATGTTTGTGGCCTTATGAAGAGATTTTGATTCTACTCACGAACAAGAGACGTTCATCAAGTCCAAACGAGCGATAAACAACATTAGTGAAGTTTTGGAACAATAAAACCTCACAGTAAAAAGGTTTAGGATGAGAATACAAAGATGTTCTTGCATGAGGCCCAACAGGGTTCTGCTTTCTGTTGTTGATTCACATTTCTGTCCTAATAATCCCGACAGCTGTGACTTTTCTGAGGCTCCCTGCAAGTTACCGTGTGCTGTTTGTACCTGAACTCTCCAGGATCCGGATTATTTATCATCGTGGCCAAATCACCGTTATAATCGTGTGTTTTCCAGGACTTCCATTGGTGCTGGACTGAAGTGATGACCGATACGTCAGTTTGCTCTCCGTGTTCACCTCGTAGAACCTCTCAGCACCAGAGTTAATCTTGTACTTTTGAGAAAAACAGTACAGAACCTCAGGTCCTGTGTGTGTCTATTGTGCCCAAAGCAGTACGTCAAACACTGCTGCTGCTGCTGTGAAGTACAAGATGATATCACAAGACCAATGAGACACATAAGCTATCGCTGTACAAATACATTCCATATTTTACAGTTTCTGTTTTCCTTCTGCTGGTGCCTCTCCGACGGCCGGCGGCGATGCTGCGTGCGGACGCAGCCGTTACTGGATGCCTCTGAACAGACACATGGCGAACACCATGGCGAAGAGCTGCGGAGAGAACGAGACGAGTCTCAACGTGGCTCCTCGCCGTTATATTCCTAGAACATAATGAGCCTTTAAAACATGACCTTTGTCATTCAGTGCTGTACATGCATTCTACAGGGAACTGTCAAAGAAATGAATCAATCACAAATCCCATTAATTCACATTTACAAACGTTCATGAATGGCTGATAAAACATTTACTGCATAATTATAAAACTGGAGACACATCATGGCCAACGGTCAAAGCCTTCTTAGATATAATGTTGATATTTTCAACCTCAGTCTACATGTTTTCTAGTCATGTAAAAAAAAAATCAACATGGCTGCCCTGAATCCCTCACATGAAGGAACAAAAAGCAATATTTGATTCAGTATTTAAATATAAAGGAGTAAGAAAACATACTTCAATTGTCAGCACCACGATGGCCAGAGCTCCTGCTGTGTAAATGTACATCTCAAAGTAGTCGACCATCGCAGAGTAACAGCCCTGTGAGAGTCAAACACACACAGATATGAAGAGAACAACTTTAGTGAAAAATATATAAATATCAATTGTGTTTAATTATTTAACTCTAGGATATTTTTTAACTAAAAAAAATAAATGTAACTCTGATAAAAACACTTACAAATACTCTTATTACTTGGAGTAATTTAGTTGTCTAATTCATAATTTTTGAGGTAGTTGTACTTCTATTTTAATTGAAAGTTTAGATTTGTTGCTGTACTTCAGAACTATCATTGCTGTTACTTTACAGATTAAGATTTAACATGATTTTTTATAGGTTTAGCTACGAGTGCCGGATGAAACCAGCTTTTAATACCCGATGTTGTCCCATCGTTATGCATTTGTGCTGTCTAAACTTAACTGTTACCAACGTGTGAATCTTCTGCATGGAGATACTATGGGTGATGTTCAGGGCTTCAGTTGTGTCATATTTTAAATATACATACTCTCCGTACATCGTATTGACATAGTAAACCCGGTCCACTGGAGCTGGATTGCTGAAATAACAAAAGAGTTCTGACAAGAGTCACAACTACGACAAATAAAGCCAAATGTCCCCTCACACATACAGCTACAGTTAGATTTAAAGATACATGAAAGTAGGAGAATAGTTGCAGAACGGAAGCAGAATGAGATGAAATGTTTCTGTACATTTCAGCTTCTCAGCTGACAAAAGGCTGCAGAGGCTGCTGCACAATTGGGGGAAGAGTTTAGGAGAGATATAGAGGACGGAGGAGCTTTTTTATGTTTGTATGGCTGCCACTACCGCGTGGAGAGCACGGGAGTGTGCACGAGCAGCTGAACATGGTCACGTGATGAGAGGCGTGTGGAGAAAGCTACTTGATAGAGAGACAGTCTGTCGTCTGAAAGCATCCATCCATCCATCCATCTTCCACCGCTTATCCGGGGGCGGGTCGCGGTGGCAGCAGGTCAAGCAGGCTGACCCAGACCTCCCTCTCACCGGCAACATGTTCCAGCTCATTCTGGGGGATCCCGAGTCGTTCCCAGGCCAGCTGGGAGATGTAATCTCTCCAGCGTGTCCTGGGTCTTCCCCGGGGTCTCTTCCCAGTTGGATGTGCCTGGAAAACCTCCAGTGGGAGGCGTCCAGGAGGCATCCTAATTAGATGCCCGAACCACCTCAGCTGACTCCTTTCGACGCGAAGCAGTAGCAGCTCGACTCCAAGCTCCCTCCTGATGACCGAGCTCCTTACCCTATCTCTAAGGCTGAGCCCGGCCACCCTACGGACGAAACTCATTTCGGCCGCTTGTAGCCGCGACCTTGTCCTTTCGGGCACGACCCAGAGTTCGTGACCATAGGTGAGGGTAGGAACGTAGACCGAGTGGTAAATTGAGAGCTTTGCCTTCCGGCTCAGCTCCCTCTTCACCAAGACGGTCCGGTGCAGCACCTGCTTTACTACTGCAGCCGCACCGATCCGCCTGTCGATCTCCCGCTTCATCTTACCCTCACTCGTGAACAAGACCCCGAGATACTTGAACTCCTTCGCTTGAGGTAGGCACTCCGTCCCCACCTGGAGGGAGCAATCCACCAGTTTCCGGCAGAGCACCATGGCCTCAGATTTGGAGGTGCTAACTCTCATCCCCGCCGCTTCACACTCGGCTGCAAACCGCCCCAGTGAATGCTGGAGGTCACGATCCGAGGAGGCTAACAGGACCACATCATCTGCAAACAGCAGAGAGGCGATCCCGAGACCCCCGAGACTGACGTTCTCCGCCCCCAGGCTGCGCCTAGATATCCTGTCCATGAAAGTCACGAACAGGACCGGAGACAAAGGGCAGCCCTGGCGGAGGCCAACACCCACCGGGAACGTGTCTGACTTATTGCCGAGAATGCGGACACAGCTCCTACTGCAGTCGTACAGAGACCGGATCGCCCGTTGTAACGGGTCCGGCACCCCATACTCCCGCAGCACCCCCCACAAGACCCCCCGAGGGACCCGGTCGAAAGCCTTCTCCAAGTCCACAAAGCACATGTAGACTGGTTGGGCAAACTCCCAGAACCCCTCCAGTAGTCTTGCGAGGGTAAAGAGCTGGTCCACTGTTCCACGGCCGGGACGGAATCCGCACTGCTCCTCTTGAATCTGAGGTTCGACAAACGGTCGGAGCCTCCTTTCCAGCACCCTGGCATAAGCCTTCCCCGGGAGGCTGAGTAGTGTGATACCCCGGTAATTCGAGCACACTCTCCGGTCCCCCTTTTTGAAGATGGGAACCACCACCCCGGTCTGCCAGTCCATGGGCACTGATCCCGACCCCCATGCGACATTGAAGAGGCGTGTCAGCCAGGACAGCCCAACTATGTCCAGCGCCTTCAGCATCTCAGGGCGGATCTCATCCACCCCTCCTCTGTCCAGTTGACCGAGGGAGAAAGCCACTTGATAGAGAGACATTCTGTCGTCTGAAAGCAGGATTCATTTTTAGGAAGGAAAGGTTTTCTTTTGTGTACATTTCTCATGTGTGTGTGTGTGTGTGTTTTCTGTGATGACCTTGTTGTGTCTGAAGACCATGCTGCCGCTCACACACTGCTCCACGCCGACGTCTCCGGGGTAGTCGTTCCTCTGGCAACAGGCCTCGGGGACCATCTTGCTGGGGCTGAGGAGCCTGAAGAGGCTCTCCTCGAAGTCCTCGGGGCCGCTGACGCCACAGCAGTCGAACTGCAGCAGAGATACGACGTGTTGTTGTAACACTGGGTTGACTTACAGTAGAGTGCAGTGGTAGTAAAAGGATGCTTCACCGTGGTCATGATGGCGTTCCACGTGGACGTGAAGACGTCCGTGCTGTTGTGACCTTGGTAGTGACGCTTCAGCTCCCAGCTGAAATACTCTCTGGTCAACTGGACAGAGACACAAAGACAGCTCAGGAAACAAGGCACCAAGGATCCATCCAACGCTTACAGCAACACTTCACCCAACAAAGAAAAATAATCATTTCTATGTCAGTTACTCGCTCTTTGTTCCCACGGAGAATCAAGACACGGAAAAAAAAGATCTCCATGAACGGGGGCCGCCTTTAACAACAGCACAACTATATGAAAACATCTGTTTCCAAACGCTCACACAGCTGGTGCAGTAACATCATGTGGGCCAACTATCCGCCGGCAATAAATTACAGGTGCCGAAAATTTAGCTATTGAGGCTTTTTAGGGCGTCTGAAGAAACAACGGAGACGTCTCAGACCCCCCGAGACCCCCCAGTACTTAGGCACACTGAGTAATAAAGTCATCTAACCAGTTGTGTCCTCACAGACACATGCATCTCAATTTAAAACATAAACAGTCTCACAGTCTACATATACATATATATATATGTATATGTATATATACACATTCAGGCGATGGAGGTAGGAATATAAGATCAAAGACAAACAAAGCAGGAGGAAAATAAAAGGATAATATAAATTAACAAATAAAAATAAATATATAAAGTAAAATAAATGGGGTTACATTTATCGTCTATCTGGTCACAGCACAACCTTTGACCTCTGCACTGCTTGACTTTTAGCTTCATTGAGGTTCATGAACTGATCCGGAGAGTTTACTCACATGTTCCCTGAACAGGAACGCCAGAGTAGCAGCTGCCAGCTCGGCCAGGAAGATGAAGAGGATGAGCATGAAGAACTGAGACAACAGGAAGCAGCGTCAACCAGGGAGCTCATGGAACAATACTCCAGATATGACAAAACTCGAAACAAATGCTTCATTATGACTCCAGACGTGAGTAGATTTGAGTGAAAACACTGAATAATGAACTAAATAAAGGTCCACCATTACATTCCTCTAGATGGTGAACTTCTACTGTTTCACTCAGTTACATAACTTACAGGGAGAGACTTTGTACAGGCTGCTATGAAATCACAACACTTAGATATTATATATATATCAAATACCAAGCTGATATAAGGACAGGGCCTTCAACAGCCTTATTAAAATAAAGCATTAACTAATTAAGGTTTTTACACAATATCATTTTTGGAGCTGTCGTTGTTGAGTACCTTCAGACAGAACTACAGCGTTACACAACTCTGGATTAAATGCTGTGATGAACCCTGAGATCCATAAAAAGCAACAAAGGGTTAATTAAAACTCAACATTAACACGAATGTAATCGATTCAGCTAATTCTATTTAACTCAATTTGTTTGTTTCTGTTTCACTTGTTAACGAGCTGCTACAGACAGACACAAGGTTTAGTCCTGATCCTCTATATGAACCAGTCTCATTCTAGCCCTGATCCTCTATATGAACCAGTCTCAGTTTAGTCCTGATCCTCTATGAACCAGTCTCAGTTTAGTCCTGATCCTCTATATGAACCAGTCTCAGTGTAGTCCTGATCCT
>NW_022280038.1:11127843-11132002 GCF_004355925.1 Anarrhichthys ocellatus
TGATCCTCTATATGAACCAGTCTCAGTGTAGTCCTGATCCTCTATATGAACCAGTCTCAGTCTAGTCCTGATCCTCTATATGAACCAGTCTCAGTCTAGTCCTGATCCTCTATATGAACCAGTCTCAGTCTAGTCCTGATCCTCTATATGAACCAGTCTCAGTCTAGTCCTGATCCTCGAGGATGTTTTCTACTCTTACTGTCACTAAGAGGATCACACAGGATGTCGCGGTTCACCGTTTTTTTACCTTTCACAATAAAACCACTAAATCTCTCTGGCCAGACTCACAAAGAACAGGAGGCACTTGTTCTCCCGGATGGCTCCGCAGCAGCCCAGGAAGCCCAGCAGGAACAGCATGCTGCCCATGGCCAGGACCACGTAGACCCCCGTGAACAGCACCGGGTTGGCCGCCACGATCTCCCTGAAGCCCATCGGGTCCAGCAGCACCCAAATGCCGACGCCCAGCAGGAAGGAGCCACCCAGCTGGGAGAGAGAGAGGGTCAAACAATCAGTTAGACCGGATCCCAGTGTCCCCCTTAAGGTCCTGAACCCTGAACCCTCAGGGACTCACTGACGTCACCTGTTCAATGGTTTGAGTGTGAGAGACTGTGAGGGCTTGACACGGTGTAAATACAACGAGACAGCACTTTGTGGGTATTTATTTTATATGCTTTACTTTTATTCTTTCAGGCTCTTTCCTCACAAGATGAGAGGGCATTTCAAATATATTTACTTGTTTTTGTCAAAACAGCTTCAATGAATAAATCAAATATTTGATGAATAAATAAATAACAATGCTCTGATTTCATGTGTTTTTATGTTCCATCTTTAATGTTTCTGAGTGAATTTAATACTCCAGGCTGAACACAGGTGAGCCGTCCTCTTTGTTTACCTTTTTTTTACGTCTCCATGCGTCCACTGGTTACCCCGTGTTTAACGCCCCACTGCAATGAATTGTGGGTAATTCTCTTGGGCAAAGTCTGCATCTAATGCTGACTTAAGGAAAGGGTTCATAAAGGACTCAAAATGTCTGCGAGAGACTCAAACACTCGATCATTTGACAGACGAACAGAACTAAACCCGCACGGACTCAAAGTCTGTGAGTTCTTCTACTTCAGATGCTTTCTGTACTGAGGAAGAAGAGGGGTTGGATCAGCTGAGGAAGATGAGCAACACTCCCACCTCCTGTCTTACTCCGCTTAGGTTTTTATTCTCTGTTGCTTCATGTTTTCTTGACTCTTCCTCTGGTCTGAGTGTCCATGTTGTTTGTTTTATTGTGGTTTTGATGGCTAACGTTACATCTGGCTGAGGGGCAAACACCTGCACACTTACAGGGTGGATCGTTGGGAGTGAGTCGCCGCCCCCGAGCTCAGAAGTTCAAGTCCCTCTGGGGTTTAGTCCACCAGTGAGCGTGAGATGAACAGGCGGTTTGGTGCAGCGTCAGCAGCGATGCCGGCGTTGAAGAGGGACAGATGAGGACACATGCTGGGCAGATTGTATTGGATTTGGTTAGTGACCGCAAGAATGAGATCGCAGACGTGAGCAGAACAAAATGTGCTTCCTACGAAGGGGTGGCTCCTTCAGGTCGAAAGGGACCAGCTGAAGGTGGTTCAACCTCTGATCAGGATCCTCCTGGAAAGCCTCCGTTTGGAGGTTTTTCCAGGAGGAAGACCCAGAACACGATGGAGGGATTATATATCTGGTCTGGGAAAACGTTTCTGGGTTCATCAGGAAGACGTCAGTGAGGAGATGGACGTCTGGAACAACCTGCTGACCTCGGATGAGAGGATGAAAATGGATGTTAACTAGTCTGCTTTGTCCCTTTAAAAATCCATATTAATATTTAAAAATGAATAAGTACGATGGGTCACAGTTGAAGCAGGAAGTCGCTCTGTAAACGATGGATGTTTAGAACAGACAGCTCGGGTTCATAGTTCTACAGTGAATACTTGATTTGTTTGATTAACCTGCTGCTTCGTCTGTTTGTTGGAGCAGCAGTGACTTTAGTGACGATGTTGATTTAACGGCAAGAAACATTTCCCCCAACTTCAACTGTAATGAACTGTAGTTTTCCTTTCAGTGTAAATTCCAAATGCAAAGAATTAAAGTTATATAACCTTGAAATCTTTCTCAGAAACCTGTTAAAGAATCATTAAAGTGCGTAAAGAGAATACATTACTTTTGCTTTCACTCAGAGCTGATTCCTGTTCACTACGTTCAAATATTCATCCGTCGGTGATTTTGATGAAGGAACATTAGAAGCAAACACATTCTGAATCTCAGGTCAAAGAACTTCAGACAAACAGGAAAATAAAGCAGGTTCTTCTGTTCAGTGAATGATTTAATAGAGATTATAGTTTGTGTTTTTGGTATAAAAATAAAGAATATATGCATGTATATGTTCATTTAATGTGTTCTGGTTAAATGTGTGAATCAGGTTCTACAGCAGCTCTGCAAACTGAAATCACAGTTATTATAATTTCATGGGATTGTTTTCTGGTCTCCTTTGATTTCAGTCTGATGTGAAACCACAGAAGAAGAAAAGCAGAGAACCCGGTGAACTCACAAAGATGAAGAAGTTGAAGATGAACATGAGGTACTTCATACAGCTGAGGCAGTCCCCCTCCATGGCCGAGCCTCGAGCCGAGACCTCCCCCTGGCCCTGTGAACACACACACACACACACACACACACACACACACACACACACACACAATAACATAATAACAGTAGAGAGAATGCAGCTTTAACACACTTCAGGACCGGAGGTTACCGCCTGGTTAACTGCTTGCCACATGTTTAATGACAGAAGTTATGACGTAGTAAACCAACAGTGCACCGTCAGTTCACCTCCAAACGTTCCTTAAAACCAGAAGATGAAGTGCTGGATATTTTGATAATTAAATAGTTTTAATCACTTTTCAACTCATGATTTGTTGGCGAATGAATCTTACTTTTGATTTTCTGTGTTTTACATCTTTGTAAATTGCAATTCGAACATGTTACAATGATCTCTAAGATATTGTGATGAGCATGTTTGTTTTCCAGATTTCTGACATTTTATAGACAAAATGATTAATCAATGAATCCAGAAAGAAATCAGCAGATTATATATATATATAGAATGAATACATATAAGCATTAGCTGCCTCCCTGCTAATATCCAAACACAACATATTGAGGCTTTGAGAGTGAATTCAGCAGGATTCAACACTATACGTGCTTTTAAAGGCTTTGTGACGACCACAGATTTAAATGTTCTTAGATGATGACATGAATACTGACCAACGAAGAATTTAGACACATGAAAATAGTCTGAATGATAAATAGCATGAATAAATATAAAAAAATCAAGTAGTGTAACGTTACGCAGCATGAAGTCACTGAAGATGTTGATGTGAGCAAAAACTCAGGACAGAGAAAAAGCCCGTTGACATATCGCCGGTCACAGTTTGTGTCGAGTCGTGAGGACGCTGACAGCTTGTCCCCGTGGGATCCTTCCACACACGGAGGACACGTCGGTGTGAGCGAGGGCCGTCGGTGGGGGTGTGAAGAGGACCAACTGTGCACTTATGGTCCCTGATGGTGTTTACCAGTGAAACTAACATGCAGCCACCTGGCACATCTGAGGCGAGCGGTTTAGTTTGAGAACTGTACAATTTAATTTAAGAGCACAAGTACTGATAGTCGCATTTATTTTGTCCAATTTAAGCTTTTTAAATGAAAAAGACCAAAACGAGCAATGTGTTAGTCCGTCTTTAAATACTTCCTGTCTGTGGCACTCCAGATATTAATCTGTAAACACAACTCACAAATAGGTTCATGTTTAAATAATAATGATTAATTAATTCTCTAAAACAGCGGGTTAGTGTAGTTTTATCAAACAAACAGGAGGAAATGTTGCATCTGTTGGGGACTATTTTCAGCGGCGGATGAATCCACATTTAATGAAGGAACAACAGTGAAGCTCATTTTAGCTAAAACTCAAAGTCTGTAAGTCGGTCGAGCCATAGACTGTATATAGGACGTGGCTGTAGTCGTCATGCCAACACCCATTGGTTTGTAGACTGCTGAAGCCTCGAGTTTGGCGTTTTGGCCGTCGCCATCTTGTTATTTTTGCAACCAGTGAACAGGAAGTGACCATATCTGGACTGAGGAG
>NW_022280038.1:11177002-11185201 GCF_004355925.1 Anarrhichthys ocellatus
TCATAGATATCACCATGAAACTTCACCACTTCATCACTCACATTAAGGGGAGTATTTATTGTATTACAAGTTTTCTGACATTGTATGTTTAAATATGCAAATGAGGCATTATGTAATGCTAACTTTTAGTGAATTTAGTAGAAATCTACAGACGTAAATAAACAAAGTAGTAGAATGAACTCCTGAATGTGTATTTTGGATGTTTTCTTTCCTCTAGTCTGAAAGAAGACTGATCAGTGCATGAAAACCGATGATTTTTTTGCATGAGATCTCCTTAAAAAGAAATACGTTGAAGGATAATACATGACTGAAAAGCTTTAATGTTGAGAAACCTCAGAGAATGAATCGTCTCTGGAGGAGAAAGATCAAGACGGAGGAAGAGGAAATCCTGCGCCGCTGCGAGGAAAACTTGAGGAGAATCATCTTTTTTTCAGAAGGTACAGTAGACAGAAATATGAGGTGCTATCAGAACAGACAGAATACTGACGGGAGCTGCAGTCGCTCTCCTTCTTGTCGTCTTTGCCGGCGGTGGCGGCGGCGTCCTGAGCACCGGGGTCTCCTCTCCGAACCTCCTCTTTGGACAGCGAGTTATATCCCAAATCTGACTGATCCCCTAAACAGAGAGAACAGAGACAGAGAGATGGACACAAGTCTCTAGATATTAAACCACAGGATTACAGAAATATGCGACACAAATCATGGAAAAACTACGCAGAGGAACACGACATCTCTCAGAGTAGCTGCACTTTAACAACACTGTATGTGACACCGCTCCTATTACTGTTTTCACCGGATCTACACAAAACCACCAAAAAAGCCTTTTACACACGTACACTGAGGTAGAGACATACTTCTTCCCTTTCATCTCCTCAGTTGTGGGAGAGGAGGAAGCAGCTGAATCCTCCTCGGGCCACGCAGAGATCTACAGTTACTGTGAGTTTCACAGCTGCTAATGAACTTAACTGTTAAGCCTTGATAACTCCAGGCCCACTCTTCTATCTGTCTGCGAAACCTCCCCACCATTTGTTCCGTTCTTTCATCTTCGTCTCTAAACACAGCATCCAGAGTAGAGATGCACCGATACCAGAACCTCAGTGTTCGTTTTGTGAGCTGAAACTGTGACCAAATGTGTTCGTCAGCGACCAAAGATGAGACGATGACGAGACGGTGACTTCAGTGACGATATCAAACAAAAAAAGACGAGACTGTAGTTTATTTATTCTGACATCTTCCTCATTTTCATCCCCTTCCACCTCCTCTTCCTCTCAAACACATAAATACGTCGCTCGGTCCTGTTTCATGCATAAATTTGGCTGTTTTGCAGGTCGGGTTTGGGTTCGAGTGGTTAATTAAAAACATATTTTGTGTGATAGATCGTAAACACACGCTCTTCAACTCATCAGGAACAAAATAAAAAACGTCTTAGTTAGTCTTTTGCCCCACATTTAAACCCTTAATCCTGTAACTCAGAGAATGATTGAATAGTTCCCAGTGATCTTATTTTTAATGGTATAAAATCCCTACAAAGCTGCATTCTTAATCATTAAACCTGTTTTTCATCAGATAAATAAGATCAAATCTTACAGTAATTTAAACAAGTTCGACTTAAATGACAAAATTCTTGTTTGGCTGCACTAGACTTACTGAAATATTCAATACAATCTGATGAAACAGGTCATTTGACACGCGACTAAGACTAAGTTAAGAAACTGCTGACATAATTAAGAGGGAAAACATTTTGACTAAAATCTTCTGACTTTTCGGCGACGAAAACATTTTGAGTCGTCGTCGACTAAAATGACTAAACTGTGACTCAAAAAGATCTTCTGTTAAAGACTAAGACTAAGTCTAAATCAGCTGCAATTCACACTGACGCTGATCGCGTATCGGACACCATTACTTCAATAAATAACAAACTCATACATTTATATCTATGTGTTCATTTGCTACATTTTGTTTTAAAAAGTAAGGAATGTAATGTTTAAGTCAGTCTCTTCCTCACAGCTGATTGATTAAACACGGTGCTCGATAACTCGGCAGATACCCAAAGCCCAGGTATCGGTATCGGGACGGAGAATGTCGGATCGGTGCATCCCTCGTATGGATGCCGAGGAGCAGTCTCCGTGATTAAATAAGCATTTCCATAATCAGAAAGAGAACGTGCCTCTGGGTAATTACTGTCCATAGTTGACAATGACACATCACTCTGTGGTGAAGCGAGAGAACAGAGAGAGAGCAGCAGACTGTGCCGGGTAGAGAGACACAAACACCGTGGAGGACAGAAAAAGAAAAGCGTTACGTGAAAGAGGACAGAAAACGTTGCAGCTCAGGTGAGATGAGACGGAGAAATGAGACAAGACATGCAGACTGACAGGAAGAGGATTACCTGGGTGGAGGGTGGCTTCTCTGAGCTCAGAGCCCCCCCGGTGTGGGTGGACCACCGGGGCCCCGGCGCCCACGCCGCAGCCCCCACGGCCGACTGCATGCAAGGGCAACACAGGCAGGGCCAGAGTGAAGGGCAGGGTTAGGGACAGAGCACAGCAGAAACCACACAAGGGAGGGACATGGATGGACGACGGAGATGATGGGAGAAAAAAAACAGAGAAGAGGAAGTGGGGAAAATGAGGAAGAGGCCGGTCGGTGAGTGAAGGAAGGAAGGAGGATACAAAAACAAAATGTCATTGAGAGAGAAGATGTAGAACAAGATGGCTGCCTGTGACAGACTGAGCGAAGGAGCAGGCTGAGAGTACCTGTGCTAGATCTATCGTCAGCGGGGTCTACTCGGGCGGACTCGGTGGCGAAGGGGCCCAGGTTAGTGTCGGCGGAGATATCCAGGCTGCCGTGACTCACGGCGTCCAGGTCGCTGCCATCTGCCCAAAGACAACAAGGCGTTACACACGGACGCCGGGCGCCAGGTCGGCTTTCTAAAATAATTATTTGCATCTTTAAGCGTCGACGATTTGATGACAAGAACAAGTCCAAATGAGTTCTACGGTGTTTCTGTGAAGAAACAGCGTGTTGATGGTCTCTTGCTTCTGTGAATTGATTTAAATCCGGCTGAGGCAGCATAAGAGAAATGGCCGTTTAAAAGATTAAAAATACTTTTGCAAAAAGCATAATTCATGAGACAAATGTCTTCAAAATGCATAATTTAGTAATAATGAATTCCAGGCGCCAGCGTTAAACAATGACAGTACCACTTTAATTCACTAGAAAGGAGCTGAAGTGTAACTCTAAATACTTTAGAACATTTACGTGTAAATTGGTTCTAATTAGAGGAAAAACAAAGACCGACTCGTTTGTTTCACTTCCAGTTCATTAGTTCCCTAAACTCTGAAAATGAACTAGACAGTGTTTTAGTCTCGCGCACAGCCGGTGAGAATAACGTGCATGAAATGTGAAACTTGATACACGTCATTGAACATATTTGGTGACTTAAGTTTCCAATAATAAATTAACATTCATTTGGGTTTAAAAAGAGTTTAGCTGTTCTTTAAAGAAAATCCCTCTCAAAGTCAGCACAATTAATACGATGTGTGATGTGTGGGATGGGAGTGGAGTTATGGAGTGTTCACACTAAACAGGAACACAATTAAATACAAAGTCAATGCAGAAGACGCAAAATCTGCGTCTTTCATGCATTCATGCGACGTGAAATATTTCAACTAAAGCGAGTAATTCGCGAGACGCTGTGTCACGAAAGCCTTTCAGCGTTGAGATTGTCCTCCTGTTGTCACTGACGTTCTTGAATTAGAAATAGCACATTAAATGTACATACATACGCTGGTACATATACATTTATACACAGACTTCCTGTGGTACATCGCTGCTGTATTTATGCCTGGAGGACGATATTTTGAGAGTTGACGCAGCAGCTACGATGTTAGCGTAGCCTAGCACCGATAGAGCTGAACTCCATTTTGAAAACAAGCATTTTAAAAGTTGTTTGCTTGTCGTCTTGCTGACAGAACTGACGAAGCATGAATTCAGACTTTTCACAAATCGGCATCATTATGTAGATATTTCGGCATCCTTTCTATCAGTTTATTGCAATTAAATCACAGCATATCTGTTTATTGTGGGTTCATACCGCCGCAGTAAACCAGCCGCTACGTAGTGAATACAGCTCGGTAAAATGCCGGCTTGTGTCTCTTAGTGGTGTGTTGAGAGGAGTGTGTTTCACAGGAACAATGGTCTCTTTCAAACTGTTTAGGAACAAAGAGCTTACGACTGGTAACAGAGGTTAGCAGGGACTGGGGTTAGCATGCTGGCATGCATGGGGATGCTGAGATAGTTTAATAGTTTCACCTTTTCAGCTCTGCTGGCCTTTTATTACAACTGACATATTTGAATTCAAGACATTGGATGTGATGGTAAAGTAGGATCTTGCATTGTTTATAATGTTATTGACTTCAATTTGTCCTCCAAGTCTTTGATGTATTTGGATTGTACCAGTCTAACTGATATATTTAACATTGGTATTCTTCTTCTTGGATGAAGACCATTCACTTGTATTATGTCAGTTGTTTTGTATGTCATCTTTTTGTTCCCCTACACCATTACAACTCTCTACATATACCAGCTTTAATACACCTGAACGTGTCACAGAAACCTTTCCGAGCTACCAAAAAGAAACCACATTTTAAGTTATCATGGCTTTATAACAATGGATGTTGGCATTTGATAGAAAGTGGTCCTTAATATTTAATTTGCGGGATCATTGCCGGTCCTCAGACGTGCCGAGCGTTCTCAGTTACCTGACAGAGGACTCTGGGTGAGCGGAGCGTGTCGTCGTAGCGCCTGCTTGAACTGCGCTACGCCCAGAATGACGTTCCTCAGCTTCATCCACAGGAAGTACCCTCCTCTGGTGCTGGAGGGCCACGTGCTCTCCAACACTGCCTGAGGACGAGGAGGAGGAGGAGGAGGAGGAGGCAACAACGTATCAGGATAAGATGATAAGGTAAGATCATTAGAAGACATTCATTACTGGGACAAATGACTCTGCAGCAGTCAAAGGTATTTATGGGCTCCAGCTCCAATCGCCAGTGAAGGAAACATGATGCTATGTGACTCACGTTGAATTTAATTTATAATAAATAAAATCAAGTGGAATTTGGAAAATGTATTATAATTTTAAAACATACAAAACACAATTATTATTCTCTCCGCAAAACAACCAGACTCCAGTCAGAAAACAGCACATTTACCTCGCTGATCATCAATACACTAAAACACACTAAACCTTAACAGAAACTAAAGAAAGTCTTAGTCTTGTGAGAAGAAACAGTCGTTGTTTGCTCTCCTCAAAGCTACCAGACTCCATTGACAGATGATCATCAAAACACAATTCATTCAAACACAGAAGCAAAAATAAAAAAGAAAGAAGTAACCACAAGAAACACAGAACTACAGAAAGGTAAACTCTGTTATCTACAGGCCAAAGTAAAGAAGTCTATCCCTTGTTATCAACATGTTTCCTGCGTTTAAAGCAGCTGCATATATGCACAGATGTTGGTGTATAAGGGTTATAAATAAATCTCTGAGCACTGTGAGAATATTGTGTGAAGTGCAGCTCTTACATCATCCGTTCACTTTCTGCTCAACATGAAGTGAGTGAACGAAAACCGACCCATTCCCCGTTCCATATAAAAAAATCATCTTTGAATGAATTTTTCATCAAAGGCGTTTAACTGCGGCGGTGTTTTTTCCACTGCACAGTCGCTCTCAGCATCACAAAGGGAAGAGCAGAGGCTCTGCAGCTGTTGGTGGCCAAGTCACGTTCCACAGTCTCTGTCTGCTCCTAGAAAACACTTCAGGAGTCCACTGAACAAAAACACCATTCTGAGGAGACAAGGGGCCGTCGTCCTGCTCCTGTGATGCACGGTGTTTGACAGAGTGTAGCTGCAGCAGATCGTTACTTTAGTCATTAGGAAAACACACCGATTCACTGTCTTGCAGAGACTTAGATTAGAAGGTTGATACCGCTCTCATACCTGTTCGTTAAATATGAAGCTGCAGCCAGGAGGTGGTTAGCTTAGCTTAGCATAAAGACTGGAGACTGGAATTTCTAGCTCTGAAGCTCACAACATTATATGTTGATTTTACGGCTGTCCTCGAGTAGAATTTCTTATTCGACTAACGCTCATACGATTAGTTGATTTAATGACAGATCCGTAAAAATGAGTTTCTCCACAAAGAATCACACAGAAGCAGCACATTAAATCTCTGAACAGGGAACAGGTATATTTAAGCTGCAAATGGCACAGATTACTTCCGCTTCTACGTTGGAGCATCACGGTAGTTTTGATCTTCTGTTCAGTTTCAGGAGGACTTTAGTTCTGTTTATTTCTGATTTAGCCGTTTCTTCCTCACTTATTTCACATCTATTTTAAAGCTAACACCAAAATATGAAGTCCTCTGACATAAAGAATAGATAAGTGCTTCTGCACAGACTGAAAACCTCTCCTCCTCCTCCTCCTCCTCCTCAGACTTCAAAGACCTAAAGAAGCATGAAAGGAGCAGAATCCTCTGCAGATGTAGCAGCTTGGTGTGAGTGGAGGAATGAGCCACCTTGTGCCTCCCAGCCTTCTATTTCTAAGACGAAATAAGATCCTCTGAGGCGTCAAAACACAACGGGGGAACCTTTTTGTTCTGCGGCCACGTCTCCCACATCAGCCCACTCATTCTTTTACTCCCTGGGTTGCCAGATCAGAGACAGACTGAAGCACCAACCAGAGAGGAGCAACTGAGCACAGTGGTGTCATAATGTGGATGCATGTATTTATGTGGCTATTGTGAATCACAAATAAACACTCGACTGCAATCAGTCTGCTCTATAATATAATATAATATATTATAATATATTGTGCGGCTTAATGAGGTGTTTTTATGCAGAGCGTGTCTTTAGAGGTCATGTGATGATTATTCAGAATATTCCTACAGTAACTTGTACTTCTCTGCATTTTAATATCGACTTTATCAAACTGCGACGTATATTTTTAATCACATCTGACACGACGCCTCCAGCAACATAAGTTCTGATCGTACCGTTTTGTACAGCAGACTCTTCTCCTGATGTTCTGACATTTATTGTATTTCATTGCTCTGACTGAGTCTGTATTTTCATCCATCACAGCTGATGGAAAAGGGAGAATCTGTGGGATTTGGGCGGCTGTG
Source organism: Anarrhichthys ocellatus (assembly GCF_004355925.1). NCBI lineage: Eukaryota > Metazoa > Chordata > Actinopteri > Perciformes > Anarhichadidae > Anarrhichthys > Anarrhichthys ocellatus. The sequence continues at coordinate 11,184,179 of NW_022280038.1, forward strand.
GCACAGAAGGAAGAGTCGGTCGCCTTCTTATCGGAAGATCGGCAACTCAATCCCCGGCTCCTCTGGTTTGCTTTCTAGAGTGTCCTTTAACAAGACCCTGAACCCCCCAGTTCCTCCCAATCTCACCAAAGTCATCCGTTTCATTCTGAAAAGTCAGATTTTTAAAAACTAAAATGCCTCAGTTCAATATTTTGTTTCAAAACAAAACTATTCAGAAGATTTTCTACCACTAAACCTCATGCTGATGTGTGTTTGTTCAAGTCTCATATGTCACTGGATATAAATGAATGCAAGCAGTGACTAAAAAAAAGTGTCCAACATCTGTCATTACAGGAATGTGAAACAATAAGACGTGTCTTCTGATTAATAAATGTGTAGCTTTGTGTAGAACATCTCATCAGTGTGTGGATGTGTGTGAATGGGTGAATGTTGACATGTACTGTGCAGCGCTTTGAGTGCTCGGAAGACTGGAAAGGGGTTTTAAAACGGCAAGGCCGTTTACCATTTGTTTGACATTTGTTCACTCATTAGTCAAACTTTCAGCAGAACCAGCAGAATACTCTGAGAACAACAGCACTTGGGAGTCCCAGTGATAATATATTCATATCAGCGCTTGTGTGACAGACTGCACCGGGCAGGAATTTATGAGCTGCAGCCTTAATCCACCGCTTTACCCCCCATACATCAGGATCAACAGAGCGATACCGTACCTTGTTGTAGTAGCCGTAAGTGATGGCATTGGGGTGCACTCCGGCCTTCTTCATCTCAAAGAGGACCCTGACTGCCAGCACGGGTTGGCCATACTGTCCACACAGCTGCATCAGCACCCGGTAGCACACCTGCACAGAACATGTACACGTGTGAATGTTGAGGTAGAAAGACAACAACCCCGAAAGACGGGACGTGGTTCAAGAAATTGGCTGATTAAACAATATTAAAAAAGGTAAATCAGAAGGTACGCATAACACACACACACTATATATATATATATATATATATATATATATATATATATATATATAT
>NW_022280038.1:11185211-11186739 GCF_004355925.1 Anarrhichthys ocellatus
ATATATATATATATATATATATATATATATATATATATATATATATAACCTCGGTCGCTTTTTCAAAATCACTTGTGACCACACGTACGATAATCCCTATAATGTGAATATATGAGGTTGTTTTTAATCTCGATTAGCCAGAAAATGCCAACATTGTCATAAAGTCTATGGTAAAAGGCTAACGTACCTCGTCAGGCGGCTGCAGCTTCTTCGCCTGCATCTTCCTGAGGACGTCGTACGCCGTTCGGAGCGCCCGCACCTTTGAGTGGCACACCTTCACGTATGCCGGCAGACAGATGAACCACAGGCCGTAGCAATGACGGAGGAGGCACTTGGACCACAGCTGGGGGACCGACGAGTACTTCTTGGCGATCTTCTGGGCTGACTTGATCTCCTGTGGATGAAGAGGAGGGCGAGGAAGAAGACGTTCTTTAAAAACAAAAAGTCAGCCTCATAGATGTGCTTTTGCAGAGTGTTCCAGACGTCCCTCTCCCCTGAATTTTTTCCAGCTCTTCCTGGGAGACCCGAGGCGTTCCCAGGCCAGACCAGATATACAATCTATAATCTCTCCAGCGTGTTGTGGTTCTACCCCGGGGCTTCTTACCAGTTGGACGTCCCCAGAAAACCTCTAAAGGAGGATCCTGATCAGACCAGATGTTGAACAACCTCAGCTGGACATTTTGTATGCAGCTCTACTCCGAGTTCACTCCTCATGTCTGAGCTCCTCCCCTATCTCTAAAGACCCTTTACACTCCGGCGATGTCACCAATTAACGACACGAAAATGCAAATACGTCTCTCGGGCTTTTATTGTGAAATGTAAATACAGAAGGAGTGGATCTGCGTTGCGTTTGTCATGGTAGAAAGGAGAAATAGTTTCCTGGTTCAGACCAAGGAGTCTTCGTGTTGTAGTTTCATACATTTAGTGAGGTTGCAAATTGCAACCAACTGAAACTTCTCCTCATTTTCCATCTCTGAATGCTACACACTGTTTCTTTAAATCTCAGGCTGAATTCTGAACGTTTAGATTAGAAGTTCGTCCCTTGACCCAGTAAATGAAATCCATTTTATTACCACTAATACAAAATAAATGAAACTTCCATTTCCCTAATAAACAGATTGCTTAAGGCAGTGCAGTTATGTAAAACTGATTCATTTTCTTGGCTCTTATATATTTTGAGAGTAATCTTTCTCAATAAATCATCTGTATTTTGGGGATTATACTTTTTGGGGGAGTTACAAGTTTGTTAATTTAGAAAAATAACCTTGTGCTGTCATTAACTCAGTTGAAGAGCTTCAGCTCAGAACCTGAAGAACAGCGAGTTACTGCTTCGCTGACCTGCTTGGTGCGTCTGAACATGGGGGCAGGGCTGGTGGGACAGCTGTGCCTGGCAGCGAGGCGGGAGCAAGGGGTCCTCAGACCCTCCATGGGGTCAAACAGGTCCAGAGTCAACACGGGGAAACCATCGTACCTGATGAACAACACACACACACACACACACACACACACACACACACACACACACACA
>NW_022280038.1:11186749-11189918 GCF_004355925.1 Anarrhichthys ocellatus
ACACACACACACACACACACACACACACACACACACACACACACACATTACTGATACAAAGCTTTTCTCCCAGTCTGCAGAGAAAACAAGCTGGCAACAGCTAACATGAAATGATTCCTTCCAAGGTTGTAGTGTTCATAAAAAACAGTTTGCTGGTAATAAAGATTATGGATTATGAGACTTATCAAACTCTCTTGGCATAAATCATTCAGTGCGAAACACGACGGCAGAATACAAATAGCACACATTCAGAAATACTCAAGTTAAGTACAAGTACCTCAGAGTAAATGCAGCTACTTCCACCAGTGAAGAATGTTACTTTCATGTTGGGGTTTGAGTAATCACCTGTAGCAGAGAGGATGTTCCTCCCCCTCGGGGAGAGGAGGCAGCTCTGGAGGTGTGATGAAGACTGTGTGCTCGCTGCGCTGAGACTCATCAATCTCTATCAGCCTGGTCTCCTCCGGTCGGTCGCCGTCCACCTGCAGAACACACAAACACACACAGAGAGGTTTGGGTGGTGGTACCGTCACCTTCCATCCGTCACAGCTCATGGGGAAAACAGGGAAGTAACGTCAACACAGATCCTGACATTATGGCCTGTAATAAATACTTCAGTGGGTTCACACAACACAGGCTGATGCACCTTTGAAAAGCCTTCTTTTTAAACCGGAGCATCATTTTAAAAGAGCTTTGCAGCCATCCCCCTGACAGCAGGACTTATAGAGAAAGGTTGTCTGGGAGAGCTGAGGGAGGACGACAGCAGGTGACCTAGATTTACAGAGTGAGCACGTTTCCCTTCTCTGTTCTTTTCTCTCATTTGACAAACTCACTTTACCTCTCTGCAGCCCACCTCTATCACCACACACACAAACACACACGGACACACACACAGACACGGACAAACACACACGGACACACACACACACGGACATACACACACACACAGACACGGACACACACACACACACACACAGACACGGACACACACAAACACACACACACACACACACAGAAGAAACTAAGCACCGTCTTCCTCCATTTATCTCCTACAGTGCAATATTCTGTTTAATGCCAAGTCAAATTATACCATTTATATATATATTATAGATTACCATGCAGCTTGTGTAATAACACGTCCATATATTCCATCACTGTGAAATATAAATCGAAGCAGATAGTGTTCACTATACTTATATACTATACATAGACATAGGGATGGCCATATACATACTGTAATTCTCTGTGGGACTTGACTCGGGACTTGTCAGTCTTAACTCGAGACTTGTCAGTCTTGACTTGGGTCTTGACCAGGGACTTTGTAAGTCTTGACTTGATTTTTGACTTGTCAGACTTGATTCGGGACTTGTCAGTCATGTCTGTTTGTGATGACTTACTACACTATATCTTTACGTATGGTTTCATTAATGCTCTGAATCTTTAGTACCTTTAAGTGAAGGTCTGAGTACTATGACTCGCCCCCTGATGGACAGTAGAGAGAATGCAGCTTTAAGACATGAAGCTTTGGCTTCACTTTAAAGAACCGGTGGGTTCTGCCTGGTATTTGTTGCTGCAATGAGCTACTTTCCCTCAGGGATCAATACGTTTTAACCTTATCTTTCTGTATGTGACTGCTGTGTGTGTGTGTGTGTGTGTGTGTGTGTGCTGACTGATGCAGTGTGGGAGTAGATAATGTAATCCAGCCACAGTGCAGAAAGACAGTCGGGGGGATTTAATCGCCCGTGGAGCTGACACACAGGAAGGGCCGAGGAGACCAGGGCCCCGCCAGCAGGTCTGGGAACACAGGGAGGGGAGGCTGTGGATGCTGGCCTCTCAATTCACTTCCACTACGTCTCAATTACAGCCAGAACACACACACACACACACAAGGAATCCAAGGACGGCCAAGTCTATTTCAGAGTCTGTTACAAATGTTACCTGCAAGAACCGATGACCCACAGACGTGAACGGGGAACCGAGTGACTGCGAGGACATTAAGACTGCAAACACACTAAATTAACCTTCAGCGCACACACACACACACACACACACACCTACACCCACACACACACACACACCTACACACCTTAAGCCTTACTCTCTCAAGTCATGAAACATTTAGTGCATACATTTTTAGCAGAAAACTGTGCACATGAATTTTCGAAGAAACTGTTTCGTTGGCAGTCTCAAGACAAAATGCTGTTGCAGCAAATTCTGTGAATATTCAAATAATCTTGAAAGATGTAAAATATTCTATGAAGAGAGTTTGGATCACAAGGAACTCATTTAAATTACATGCACATGGAAGCTCAAAGTAAAGCTGCAATGGTGCAGAGTTGTCTAAAGGCATGCTACTTTGATCTCAAGTACTTTGCTGGGATTATGCAACCCCCCTCCCCCCCCCCGCTCCCCCCCCCCCCCCCCCCCCCCCCCGCAAAAAAATGTACCCAGAACAGGTGAGGAATCTAAAAACCAAATAACATCAGACGTACCTTGCCTCCTTTGTCTGCACTCCGCTCTGAATTGTAAAGCTGCTCGCAAACAGAAGCAAAAAGGGGAAAGAGAAAAGGAAACGTGAAGGAAAAGTTTGGCTAAGCACAAGTGAAGTAAACACAGAAGAGTTGAATCAATTAAAACTACAATAGAGGCTAAGCCCCGCCCCTTCTGGTGGACTAGAATGGGACCTTATTTTGGAAAAAACATGTAAGGTGAGAAACAAACTACTTTTGGATCTTGTTTGAGTTGTGCCATGAATTACACGTGTTTGTTAATTTAAAAGATCATTTTTGCACGTCAGGAGAGTCGCAGTTTGACGTAAAACTGTTGAAGTATAAGACTGTAAAAATACGTACCGAGAAAGACTACACCCCCAAAAGTCAAGTGTGTTTTGTACCAGGAGGTTCTCACACCAACAAACCGGTCTCAATCGCTCTTTCTCTTTCAGACTGATAAAAAGAGTCTCTGGATAAAAACACATCAGGTAAGATAACGTTATATTTGGAACATAGCTAAGTTAGCTAGCTAGCTAGCTAGTAAGTCAAGGTAACGGACACATTGGTGTTGGTGACGTACTATAATGTGCAAGACCAGACAGCAACCTTCGGTTCCGACGAGTGAAGTCGATGCTTAAAGCTGCATTCTCTCTAGTGTCCACCAGGGGGCGACTCCTCTG
>NW_022280038.1:11194918-11210948 GCF_004355925.1 Anarrhichthys ocellatus
AAGCAGGGGATGCTTTAGGGCGGGGCTACACAGTGATTGACAGGTCGTCACTCCTCCTCAGTCCAAATATGGTCACATTTGTTCACTGGTTGCAAAAAAACAAGATGGCGACGGCCAAATCAAGGCACCACAAACCAATGGGTGACGTCACGTGACTACGTCCACTTCTTATATACAGTCTATGGTCGGTGTTGGTTTCACACAAAACTAAATCGTCGTTAGACAAACAGAGACTTTCTTGATGTGCAAAATTATCTTTTAAACTGACAAACATTTGTGTTAATTTGTACCACAATTCAAACAGGATAGAAAAAAAGCTTTTTTTTGGTACTTTGTTGCGAGAAGCTTATTTCCACTGCATCAACATGAACACATTAATACGCTGCATGTTTAAAAGACTACATATGACGCTTACTTTGTCTACACAGTCGTCGAAGAAGGCCAGACTGGCGTCTTTGTCGCTGACGAAGGAGCACTCCTCAATAAAGCGGATGAACATCTGGGTTTTGGTCATCAGCGAGTAGAACTTCTGGTGTGAGCGGTCGCGGCTCTTCAAGAACCCTAAAGACGTAAATGTTCAGGTTAGCTTTTACAAATGGAAGTCTTTTTTTTTAATGCTTTAATGCAGGGGTCTCAAACTCTTTTTCCCTCCGGGCCACATCAGCAGTGTAAAAATATTGTACATGCAGTTATATAAATGTAAAATATATTTAAGCACATTTGTTATTATAACTTAAATCCTTTTAATTTAGGGTGAAGAAACCCGCATTACTCTATCAAAGATCGAACTTTTAAAGAAAATAGCAAAGACAAATATCAAACAAGTTATTACAATAACTTTGTTCAAAGTTTAAAATCCTTTCAAGGGTGCGTTTGCACAATCCCACATGAAGTATTTCATGTGTTGTAAAGACACATTTAAAGAAGTCTTCAATGTGCTCACAATACATTCCATGTCAAGTGTACAGTAACCAGCCAAAGAGCTGCTTCTATGACTGTGTTTAAGTATCTCATCATTTTGACTTTCAATCTCATCATTTTGACTTTCAATCTCAGAATTATGACTTTCTATCATTGTTATGACTTTCTATCTCATCATTTCGACTATGGGGATATTTTTATTATCAACTCTAACTTAAAAAAAAAAAAAAAAATTTTAACTTTTTTTTTTTTTTTTTTGCTGACGGATTCGCTGGCCACATAAAATGACGTGGCGGGCCAAGAGTTTGAGACCCCTGCTTTAATGTGAGGAATGATTTGTAGATAATTTAACAAACAGCAGCAGGTTTATCATCATAGCTCAGCTCATTTCATCCACTAAAAAGAGAAAAGTACTCACAAGAGCAATTTAAAGGAATCCATTATCCTATAAAGGGTCTTTTTATATATATATATAGATATATATATATCTATCTATATATAGAGATAGATATATATACGTCCATTTCTCTTGGTTTGGATAATGCAAGCCAACACATTGTTATTAGTCTAATGGCCAATTTGGGATGTACAACAAGGTGGTAAATAGCTTCCGCAATAGATGCTGGAAGCAGCTTAGCTGACCAATAAGTCTCTGCTGCTGAGAGACTGACAGCAGGATGGACGACCACTGGCTCACAGCACCGAGCTGGAAGCCAAACACTCGTCGCTGCTGCAGAAAAACACTTCCTGGAGCTGCTAAATATTTAAATGCTGACACTGCAGGCTCGCAGCCTGGACCATCAGTTGATTTTTACCAAAACTCCTCACAGTAGATTCACTTTGCAGTCTTTTTTTTATTAAACTACAGTTCTACTACACTCTCTGGACACTCCCGAGTGATTTAATCATGAGTTGATTACTGAATTAAATGCAGTTTTCCTACATTTGCCGGTTAAAACGTTTGAAACGCAAAGAGTTTCTTGCTTTTCTTTGTTTCATTTTCCTGTAGGTTGAATAGACTCAATTATGAACTCATTATGTGAGATTTGTAGACCAAACAAATGTAAAAAATAACTGAATAATAACTGAAAAAATGAAGAAAAAAACAGCAACAATTAAACCTCCAAATTTAAACCAAAAAGACCTGATGCATGTTTTTTTATTGAAACAGCAAAACTGATGAAACAACTGACGGCTCATTCTTCGTCGTTTGCTACAATATTGACTGTTACACGCTGAACGGCATGCTGGGTACAGCTCGCTTTAGAAGATGGGTGTAGACTGAGCAAGGGTGCCAGGTAGAGGGGGGAAGGAAGCAGGGAAGGAGCCATTGGACCCCAAGCTTTACGCCCCTGCTCTGATTTGGTGTTACAGCTAGTGTGATCTCATTGCACAAAACTTTGTTGTAACACCACAACAGCTCCTAACAGACAGTGGTCATAGATCATCAAAGACCACAACAGGTCCTCAAGTATTTTGTTTGTTGTGACCGTAACGACATAGACACACACACACCTCAAGCAACCATTATTATTTCCACAGTTTGTAAAGCAAAAAGGAAATGAGACTCAATCTGCATGTGATACTGTTAAAGTCACAGCTGTTGGACTGAAAACACTTTAATCATCTGATGAGGGAACTGGTTTTTAAAGAGGCAGCAGCGAAACATAAAAAATGGTCTACACTGGCACTTTAACACATTCTGTAATTTTTTTGTTGTTGTGGATATGAAGTCTTAAAGCGGTCAGGAGTTCATCCACGTGAGGTACGAGCTGTTACATGTTTCAGGTCGTGATGTAATGTACTGCCGTCATTCCTGTGTGCCGTGTCCTATAACTCACGCTGGACTTGACCTTGGCTACAGCTCTCCTCCGTGACTTCAAGCCTAACTCATTTCAGCTGTGCTGTCGACCAGCTTTAAAGCCGATCCAGAGGCCACTCTCCGGTCTCTGCTGCTAACTGACTAACCTTCAGTCTGCAAACAGCCTTGAACCTCCGACCACAGCATCTTCTCAAGCCTCAGCCTTGTGTGCGTGTGTTTACTCACACACACACACGCACACAGAGGTGGAGACACTTATGAATGCTCATCTATTAAACAACGCCATCTGTTTTTGAGGCTGGCCAGCTGTAGAGATGACGCAGTATTTAGTTTACATATTCAGAGACTCATTAGTGCTAATCGTGGACTCTAACTGTACATCTGTGACTTCAAGGTCTTGGCTGGATCCTGAATAATGACAAACAAGACCGGGTCGAAAGAATGCATGTGTGCTTAATACATAATTAAAATTACTAATGTCAAGATTTTTTTATCAATAAAAATACAAAAAATATGTGTGAAAAATGTAAATGATTGATGATAATAAATGTTTTAGTTCATTGGCCTATCAGAAATAAACTAAAATTGAACTTAAGATAAAGAAAGATGTTGACAAATTGCATGATTTGAAAAAAGGTAATATATCGCAATACTCAGCATATCAAAATATCGTAATAATATTGTATTGCGACTAAAGTATCATGATGATATCATATCGTGACACAAGTATATCGATATCCGAGAGGTTAAATCAGTGTTTTAGTGAATGGAGTCTGGTGTATTTGAAGAGATCAAAGATAAAAGCTTCAGTTCCCCTCAGAAAGGTCTGTCTGACATCAAAGTAAAGAGGTGAAAATATTCTAAATAAAGCTTAAAACTTCAATTGATATAGATTCTGATAGATAGGAATATATATATATATATATATATATATATATATATATATATATATATATATTCCTGTCTGTTTCTATGAACTCATCTACTGTAGTAGAACACTGACTCTGGAGAAGAACCTCATACAAACACAGTACTAAATACACTACTGTCTCTTTAAGGGAGTGGGGTGGATTAGCTGGTCATGACAGAACCCATCTTTCAGATTACTGGTATTAAAACGGCGAAGATTAAAGCTCCTGTGATCAGTGAACACTTTGGTGGGAATCGTTATTCGGATATCAGAGATCATGACACTGTAGTGAGTCAGCAGGAGGAAGAGGACAGCTGGGTTCATCTTCACCATCTCCTCTGCACTAAACTTGGATGAATAGCTACAAGTTCCAGATACCTTGCAGGTCAAAGAGCGAGCTGGCGTCGGTGGCCTTCTCCGAGGGCGCCTGGGTGATGGGTCGCAGGAATGAGCGGTAGCCTTTCAAAATGGCCGCCATGAAGCGCAGGAAGGCCTCCTGGATCTCGAGCTCCATCATGTGGAGGCTCTTCCCACAGCTCAGCTCCGACGAATAACTCATGCTGAGCTCCAGCTGCCCGTCAGAACGCTGCTGACCTGGAGACGGAAAATCAGCCGCTGTCAGCACATTCTGCATTCAAATCTCTCGATGTCAGCATAAAAGATGAGTCATTACTTCTGCTTAGAGCCGGCAGTATATCGATATTATTATCGATATACTGATATGAGACTAGATATCGTACATTTTGGATAACGTAATATTGCGTAATATCTTCCTGATTTAAAGGCTGCATTACAGTGACGTGATGTCATTTTCTGAACTTACCAGACTGTTCTAGCTGTTCTTTAATTTGTCTTTACCCACATTATATCTACATTACTCATGATAACTAATCAGAAATCTCCCTGTGTAATTATTTTTTATGATCAAAGATATGTATTGAGAGGTGAAGACGAGTTCTTCAGGTATTCATAAAGAAAAGCACGATTGAATGTCTCTCCACTAAAACTCTCTAGCAGGCGTATCAATATTCATCACTTCAGGCAGAAACTGGATAGATTTTCAACTTCACTGATTCAGAAAATTAATTTGTATTCAGTTTCTGCAGCTCAATAAGCCGCATATTTCGTGGTCTCTCAGTGAGTGAGTGAGAAAGTAGAAAGTAATACAATGAGCTCTACGACAGGGAGACGGGTGATCAGGAAATGATGGGATTATTGGTGGAACGAGAGCAGAAGAGTACAGACTGAATAGAGAACAAATTGTAAAGACAAGAGAATGCAAAAAGCTTCACCAGTGGTGGAATGTAACTAAGTACGTACATTTACTCAAGTACTGTACTTAAGTACAAGTTTGAGGTACTATTTTATGCAACTTTATACTTCTCCTCCACTACATCTCAGAGGTACATATTGTACTTTTTACTGTACTACATCTCAGAGGTACATATTGTACTTTTTACTCTACTACATCTCAGAGGTACATATAGTACTTCTTACTGAAGTGTTCCTTGCATTGTTGTAGATTACACCAGCCATCAGGATACAAAGGAGTTAAAATGCAACATACACACTAATGCAGCAGGAATATTAATCCAGAAACATCAGCTACACATATTTTAACTTTACTAAGGTCTTGAATGCAGGACTTTTACCTGTAGTGGAGTATTTTCACAGTGTGGTATTAGTACGTTTACTGCAGTAAGGGGTCTGAGAACTTCTTGAGTCACTCACTGAACATAACACACTCTGTGATTTCATTGTATTTTCATTGTATTTTACACTGAAGTTCAAAAAAGGAAGAAATGTGGTCTAAGAAGATGTAACGTGTACCACTTTCTATTCTGAACACAAAATAAACTTAATGGTAACGTTTTTCTGAAAGTGTACTTTCACATTTTTACAATCATCTGTTCCATCAGCTGGTGAAACTCACCGTCGACCAGCTGCTGGTAGAGATTGCTCAGCACATTCATCAGGTTTTTACAGGCTTTCTTTGGCAGGATCTTCCATGTGACGGCTCGCTTATCTTCATTGCTGGAAAAGCAGAAGCACACAGTGAGCTGTGGGGAGGCCAAGACCGACACGGACACAGACGGACCGGGGGGAGCTCGGACCACCCCAACACCGTCTGCCGCATATTAAAACGAGCATGATGCTAAAAAAATAACCATTTCCACCCAGACTCCTGGTCTCTAAACTTAGAACTCATGACCTGGCAGTTATGCGGTCTGGAAAAAAAAAAGAGGATACAGCAAAAGAAAGGAGGGAAAGGAGGTCTTAGCTGGAGGTGCTATGTGCGGCTCACTGACCTGTAGTTAATCCTGTTTTTAATATTCATCATGAGGGGTATTCTGAGTAGATAAAGAGTCATATTACATTAATACTTTGCTGAAGTAGCAATGGTTTTTGTGTATTGTGCTCACTGGAAGATGGTGTTGGTGTCCAGGTCCACGCAGCTCACGTCCGGGGGCGGGTCATAAAGATCAAAGTAGCGGGAGTCCACTCCCACAATGAACGGACAGGGGGCGCTCAACACGTCCGCCAACGCCAGGGGGCACAGAGGAATATACGGGCACGGCCAGTGGAATGGGAAGATCATCTGAAGGGGGGGTAGATAGGGCTCCCTTGTGACATGTTTCAGGTTCATGAGAAGTATTTCAAAGAGGTTCACAGTCTGGTTAGCAGAAGATAAGATGAACAAACTAGTTTTCATTTTACATCCATGTCTGTCCCAAAAATGTCATCACTTCATCATTTTAACCTGTTAGACATTTGTGTAAAACATTGTCATAATAGCAGATCAATTCTTGAGATTTGTGAGGACACAGTGGCCTTGACCTTTGACCTTTTAGCACCCAAAATCTTATCGGTTCATGCTTGAGTCCAAGTGGACTCTTGTGCCAAAATTAAAGAGATTTCCTGAGATATCGGATGGACGGTCAACCAAACAAAAAGCATTAAAACATATTATGATGTAAATGAGATTGGTCCAGCAGTGACTTTAACTACCGCACTAAACATTAGTGCATCAATAAAAGTGAAGATGCTGGCAGTAAATGACAGCTAGAGATGGTGACTCACCGACACCAGAGCTTCGGTGACGCTGGTCAGAACCGCGGGTCGTAACGAGTGGACCAGGATCTTGTGCTCGGTGACGGCAAACACCAGCAAGGTGACGGCGTTCTCCGGTCCGAGGTTCTGCAGCAGCATGGAAAATCGACCGCCACTATGAAAAAAACACACACAATGAAAGTCAGTGTCAACTCTCACCGGTACATCGAGAAGGAACTACAACGGGGTGTTTTGCCCTTGAACTACTATGATGAACAGTGTGATCTATTCATGTCACTGAACATTTCAACATACCAAATTCATTAATTGAATTGAATAAGAGTAAAACATTTGACAAGATATGGCGACCCTTCTTGGTCTATCTGGTAAATCAGACTGACAGCGTCTCTTTTTAATCTCGTTTTGGGGATGTGATCGAATACCTGATCCTCGGTAACAGAAGCTGCCCAATGTTTGTTTAGTTATATCATTGTATTGTCATCGTTGTTTATTTGATTGAGTTATTAGTTTGTTGACTTTGTTCTGTTATTTATCATTTAATGGCCACGTGACGTGTGTCAATGTGTTTGAACTTGAAAAAGCAAAATATACAAAGGTTTCTTTAACCAACGACTGCTGATTTCTTCTCTTTCACGTTCACGCTCAAGAGGATCTTTGTCTCTTTCAGCTGTCTGGTTAAACCACTGAAAAGTATTTGTACTAAAACTTAATACCATAAAAAACATCAGACATATAGAGTACATCTAGCAGCTTTTGGGACAGGAGGTGATACACTTTTCAACGGTAATGTACACACACAGTGAATCAGTAACAAAATGCATCATTTCCTTTACATTGCAGGACAAAATAAGGAGTCAGATATCTGTGTGCAGCTGCTCTTACCTGAGCGGTAAAGGAGACGACACCGGCTGGCTCAACATCAGGCTGTCGTGAGGAGAAAGCTGCAGAAAAGCTGGAGAGTGAGATAAAAAACCAACCGAGCAGAACGTGCCTGAATCATATAAACACTCATCCATAATGGAGGAGCCTAAACTGCTGCAAACCAGAACGCCCTCACAAAACAACACTAGAGTCTGCAGAACCATAAATACTCATTTCAAACAAGCAGAGAACATCCCGTCACTGTGACCTGAACTCACCTGCACCAGGATGCGAGGCCTCTGAGAGGAAGGGAAGGGAACTTTATGCATGAAGTGAGAGATATGCCTGCAAAGAAAAAGGAAAGAGAAAGAGAAAGTGGGATGTGAGGCCAAAAATAAGCGAATAATCCGTCACTGCGCCCCTCTACGTCTGGTGAGATTCATGAGCAGCAGTAAGCTGCGACTCTTCTGTTACTGATCACCTGGTTGTAATGTTTTCAACGTTTATTAATTACTGTATGTGGTTTGTTTGTTCTTGTCAGTCTGCTGGACTAATTTCAAAATAAGATAAGATAAAATAATCCTTTATTACACAGCGGGGACATTTAAAGGATTACTGCAGCAAAGTGGAAAGTGAAGAGACATTAAAACATTTTTTGTCAATTAAGACACAAACACATGAGAACATAGGGTCCAGGTTAAAAATCCCAAAGTTCTCCTTTCATGGTGCATCTTATCAAGACAATCCAATCAGGGCCTTTTGGAGTATTAATTGAGCGACTACTGTGCCGTGTTTTGTTCACAGATTCAATGAAGAAGCATCTGACTGGCTTCTTTGCCATAGAGGCTCATGGGTATTGTAGTATTTAGACCCACGATTTCTCTGAAACAAAGTTATTCAAATTGGGTTCGAGAACATAAACCTTGATGATCAGAACCTTTATGGGAGAGTCCTGTGTCTCAGTGGTCAGTAACCTTATAGACATGTGTAAAATTGTAAAATGAATGATCAGCAAGAAGTGACAGAGCATCAAACGGTGAAATGAAGAGATAAAAGAAGAGAGAGCTCACTTCTCGATGGGCAGGGTGTGAGGGCCGGAGATGGAGTAGCGATAGAGGAATGTTAGGAACTTGCGGAAAGCGTCGAAGAAGGGCCAGTGGGAGAGCAGACAGATGCACTTGTTGGTGTAGATCGAGCGAGGGATCGTGGTGGAGCTGCTGCTGGCTGTCCCCGTAGGGCTGGAGGAGGAGGAAGAAGAGGAGGAGGGTTTCTGTGGATCGGGGCTCAGGAGACCCAGCTGGGAGCGCTGCTGGTCAGTCAGACACTCCACTGGGAAGGGCTCGTAGAACTGAATGGCAGCACCGTAGACCTGAAACAGGGGATACGTCGGGTCTCATCATCTGCACATGTATCATATGAACTAGACTGTCCTAACACAAAACAGTCTAAAGCCACGCTGCATCTCATTACTACACAGATGCATGTATAATGTAGACCTGCTGTTACTTATTTATGGAATTATTTGAGTGTTTTTATGTAATTTCATGTGAGTCTTTCATAAGTGTAGCTTTTTATGTTGTTTGTGAGCCTTTAATCAATGTTCAATCCTCATTATGTCAGGATGATGATGAATGTTATCATTTATATCTTGTTTTAAGGCTCAAAAGCCCAAAAACCCAAAGACATTCCATTTTCAATAAAATATGACAAAGAACAGCAGCAAATAAAGCAGCTGGAACCTGCAAATGTTTCCATTTTAGCTTGAAAAACAATAGCAACAGTCAACGAAATGATCACAATAATTTGACCTGCTGGTTGACTAACTGATGAATCCACCAATGGAGACGGCTTAAAGATGCACCCATTGCAATTTTCTTATCTGAATTTACAGTCAGTCCTCAGTCAGTAAATAAATGAAAACATCAATAAGCGTAGAAATAAAGTTTGTCAGGTGAACCTCAGTTTAACCTTTTATTGAACAACTAGACCACGAGAGCCAACGGTGGCCAAACAAACTGAGCCAGCATCCACATCAGGACAAATACAATCCTCTCTGCTTCCTGGAAACATGAGACGCTCACATCAAAGCTAACGGGCTTATCTGCTGGACGCCAGCGTGGGTCGTTTTCAACGTCCTCAGAGAAGAGGCCGAGGCTCATGCAAGTCTTTGTTTGCTGATGACTGAACCCAGGACGCCTGCAGCTTTGTTGTATTTCCATGAATATGAATGACGGTCGGTGCTGCTCATTCACGTGTGTAATACAAACAAAATGAACTTTGAAGTCATTTAACCAATCTGAACTTATTCAAGGGACTCATACAGGGTTCATTTGGGTTTATTCGGTCATAAACAACCTGTATGACAGCTTTGCAGTTTGGGAAACTCGGGTTACTACCCTCCTCTCTCCCCCCAGCCACACAAAATGAGTGAGGTGATCGGCTACATGTTTGATGCATTGTTGGCGAACAATACATTTTCTACAAAATACAAAAAACAGTGAACCCTCTTGTGTACGATGCTAAATTAATAAAATGTGATGTTATAATTTCTTTACTTTGTTTCCAGTAACTGTTTCTTTAAGTCTAGTTTTAAACCCTGAGGTCTACAGATAAATGATGTTCCCTAGTTATTCTCTGACAAATCACTACTGTATTTAAATACCCCTGCAGTATAATATTTCAAAGTTCAACTAGGTCCAGTTAGAGAGAATTTCCTCCTCAAAGGGTTACAATACAATCCACAATAATGTCTAACTTGCACTATGATGTATATTGAAGTAGCTAATGTGGTGGAAAAACATCTTTTTACCCTCTCTGTGAGAAATAATCATGATGGAACTTCTTAAAGTATTAAAAACATATTTAATGAACAGACACTTCAATCAAAATTCAGCTGAATGGATAGAGCTCTTTCCCCACGTATGGTTCGGAGGTCTAACAAAAATAAAAACACAAAACCCAGTATATATGCGCGTTATCTCGTCTCCTCTCCCTTCACCCTCCCCCTCGCAGATGTTGCACCCACCAAGGCCAGCTTCCCAGCCTTTTCGTGGGAAGAGGGTTAGGGTGGTATATGCAGGTTTAAGCGATACAAGTTATAACTAAAAGAACCATATGATAAATTTCCACAACATAGCACACAAGAACAAATATTCACACAAACAAAGAAGAAGACTTTGAGATTCAGGATAGCACCTCATCGAGTATCTGCAAAAGTAAAATGCTGCTTAGATAATAAGAATAATCTATACAATAAAGTGAGATGGTGATACTATTTCTGATACTATCGGTATCATATATATATATATATATATATACACACTCGTCATTTAAAACTGTGTGTTTTAAAAACCTTAAACTTGGAATAAGTAGAAGTGAGAAAAAGGTTTGCATGCAGAGGTGAGTGTTCTGGTTAAAGGAACAACAACAGAGGGTTTTCATAGATATAGGACATCAATATTATAGCATAGAAACACAGAGAGTGTGTGTGTGTGTGTACACATGGGTCAACAGGTGAACTCAGTCAAACATGGAGTCTGCAGACTGCCAGAGTCCTGCTGAGTGTCCCTCAGACCTTGGCCAGTAAAACAACACAAGTCAGCAAACACTGTCCTCACCAAATATCGCCCTGCATGTGCTGTAAACACACACACACACACACACACACACACACACACACACACACACACACACACACACACACACACACACACACACACCTGTACACACACAAACTTGACTCGGCAGACCTCTGAGTGTTTGGTACCAGAGAAAGAATTTGGTTTGTTTACATTCAGGGACGAGACAATAACAACATTAATGCAGATGCAGACGATTAATGCATTTACTACATTAGTTGTGTTTTATACACTAGATGTGGGGTTTCCAGGTTTTTCCCTGACAAAGACAACACGGCCGTCTGACACACTTTCCCATGCTGCATGCAGACTATTGTGGTTTTCTCCACTGCAGTGCGTTTTTCTGTGGTCATGTCAGCAGTTACAGTCTGTTGATGAGGTGTAACTGTCACTGAAACGCTCTCATGTCTCATGTAGATACTGAGAAGTTTGTCAGTCGTCTGAATGAGAGAGGAAGAAATAAAGCAGAGCAGAATCCATCCATTCATTCATTCATCCATCCATTCACTTGTACCTTCTCTCCGGAGGCTCCGGTGAGGACGAAGGTGGAGAACACCGGGAGGGAGTATTTGGTGCTGGCTGGCCAACACTCGATGGTGGCCCCCATGGGGAGGCAGAAGAGAGGGACCGACTCCGGCAGAGGGAAAGACTCGTAGTCCTCCTCCGGATATCTGCTGAATAAACCTGGAGACAAGAAAACAAAACAACTGACAACTCCATTTAGAGAGCTGCACAGTCGACTTTCCACAAAGCTTAAAATTAAACAAAACAAGTTCAGTTCATTATAATTATACTGATAATGTCCTTTATTGAGTCAGTGTCTCACTAGAAACGCCTGGCTTTGTAACAAGCAATCAGAGCTCAGTAATTAATGCGGCCTTTTGGGTCATTAGTCACCGTCAGTGGACACAAACGAGAAACAATGACGAAGGGATTTGAGTTTTCTTCACTTTCTGCCATTTGTGTGTCAGCTGGCTGTCACGATGAAATGATGAATCCACGAGTCACAAATCTGAAGTCTCAATACTTTTGAGGAGGAGTCTCAAGTCAGGTTTCACATCAGAAGGCGTAAAAAGCGGTCCATGAGGGTGCTAACAAGAACCCACGCAGGGTGGTTCCATCGAGATCACTTTGAGATCCAGAAGATCCTTCTCCATCCTAACCACGGTCTCAGTTTAACAGGTCAGCCTCGGGCCATGTGACGTCCAGCAGCCGTGGGTCTCATGAGGGTCGTGGTTCAGTCACGGTTTCTAGGGGCGTGTGGTCTGGCAAGATCTTAAACACTCAATATCCTTAAAGAACCCTTTCTTCCAAAAAAGGGTTCTATGGATTCAAAGGGCTCTTAAAGGAACCCTTGGCTCCCCAAAGAAACCTTGAAGGAGGCAAATGTAAATTCTGAATCAACTGGGACTGAAATGTTAAGGAGTGCCGCTTTAAGAAGTAATGTAGTATATCTTCAGGAGGGTCCTGCCGGTTCTTCTCTCTAATACTTTAACGTACCATGTGGGGAATGTCTGGTACATTCTCTCCAGCTAAATGTGCACATTAACAATATTTATATGAATCTACCAACGAAACAAACTCAGCCTGTTCAGTTCTGCATCAAAGTGTCGCATTAGTCTGTAAATAAAGTCAGATGTTCAAAATGAACTCAGTGTGTGTGAGCTGACTCATCCATTCACAGTCTGCTGCTCATCTCAAGATAAACACGTGAGGCTGATCCAAACAACAACAGAGCCAGCGGAGTTATCTCACAATCATCTCCTGCCAGATGGTTTTGGCACCGAACACTCGAACGGCTTTAACGTGGAATAAGCTTCATATTACCGTTAAATATATGGCAACCATTTAACCCTTTAGAAAGGAGGAGAAGATTGGCATGCAGAGGCTTATCTCATGCTTCAACAAGCCTCAACAGAATGCAGCCGCTTCTCATTCTCTTCACTATTTGGTGTTTTTCTCACACGAGCAGAATAAGTGATTAGTAGTAGAGACACCACACTGGTTATCTGATGACCGGTGTCACACATACAGCAGCACTGGCAGTTATTGGATGAGGAGCGGTTACCTGCTTTGTAGGCTATTGTGTTGGTTTTGGCCACAGACTTCTTGTAACACAAGTAGACCGAGGAGCCCCACTGAAAACAAGAGCACAGCGGGAAGAGTCAGTGAGGAACAATCTCCACTGTCCACCAATCATAACCAGATTTTGATTAAACTATACATAACACAACAAGCCCAATATCTAAAGTGTTTTGGGATGTTTTAGCCCATAATGATACACCAGCTGTTCCCACCAGGCTATACTTTTAACCACAAGGAGCTGATGAAAGTGATTTTCAGCTTGGTGTTAAGTCACTCTTTATGAATACTTTACTTTACTGTTTCTTTACATCACAGAACAGAGTCGCTGGTCCATCGCTCCCTCGATCGGTTGGTTAGTTTGTTGTATTGTGTAACTTTGGTGAATCCAAACTAAACTTGTTAAAACACCAAAGTCTCACAATAACACAAACACACTAACAGATGGAGGCAGCAGTCGACCAACAGCTCCTGTTCTGAGAATCAGTGTTTCTGTGAATGGAGTCTGGTGTGTTTGTAGAGATCATAGATAACAGCTTCAGTTCCCTCAGAAAGGTAAAGAGGTGAAGATATTCTGAACATAGCGTTCACTTAAACTGATATCGATTCTTTTAGGTGTCTAGAATACGTCCACAGCAGAACATCAGTCAGGATTTAGGGGACAAAACAGAACTGCACGTATGTGTGTGAATAGCAGTTTTTCTATTTTAATGTCAAGGCAAATTTAAAGCGAACTTTTGAAATGTTGCAAAAAATAAATGTGAATAAGCCGTGCGATTCCATCCGGTGGTGTGGAGCGAATAAACTCAACTACAGGGTAGTTTGGTCACAAGTTGGTGCTGTCGGCTACATATCTCTGTAATCTGCCAGTAAACAGAGTAGAAGAAGAAGAAATAGAGGCCGCAATGAGAAACAAAACAAGTCGGCTTGGTCATCGACCCATCTACGAGAGTAAAATGGAGAGAGGTCTTCAGTTTGAATTGTTCTTGTCAGCTGGTATTGGACATGTTTCATGTATTTACTCGTTATGGGCCGCAGAAAAATCAATTCCTTTCTGTAATGCATTTATTAGCGCATTCACTTTAACGGCAGAGACAAAAACCACCTCAAGCGAATGTAAAAACTTTTTCTTTTTTCTAATGCAATACTTATAAACATGAGAGAATGGAAACAAGGCTAATGAGACGTTAATTGTTAAGCCCTTTGTCAACAAAGCAGAAAAGTGTAGTCTATGAATCATTTGGTCTCAGTTAAAATGTCCCCGTAAAGCCAGTCAGTGTAATCAGTAATAAACTAAAATACTATTATTACTAATAACAGTCGAGACTTACACATCTACACCTCAAACATGAGCATGGAGAGGAAACATCTGATGAACACACTCGCTCTATGGAGACTCACATTAGCAATAAATCTTTAAAACCCTCAGCTGGATGTGATGTCCGCACCCACAGCTGCTCTGAAATATTAACATGATCCTCCCAGCTCTAACAGTAGACACATTGAGATCCTAACTTTACTGCAGGAGACTGGACTTCTCCTTTAAACACACGAGGCATTCAAAGACTTCCTGAGGCAACGTATGATGCTTTAAGAGAATTGTCCCTAATTGGAACCACAACAGGTGATGTGCAGTTTACAGAAGCTCTACAACACAACTCCATCTTTGAAGTCTCTGAACTGAAGAGAAGTGTGGCAGCTAAACCTGTCGGACTTACTCGTCCACTCTGCTATGAGGCTCAATGTCGTCTTGTGTTTGCTGAACTCATATCATCAATTTAAGTCTCTCATTAGAGGAAAGTGAGACGCCGGTGTGGGAGATGAGGATTCAAGACTTCTGCCTTAAAAAATACAGTATATATATATATATATATATATATATATATTTTTTTTAATATATATATATATATATATATATATATATATATATATATAGTAGTAATGATATCTTGACAGTTTGAATTTCAAACAGGGCTCTGACAGCATGAGCAGAGAAAACTGTAGAATTCTAAATACCTTGTTATGATCAACACATTACAGGAGTTATTCTGTGATGTCAGTTCATGGAAGTTGTCTTGAAAAGTGTCTTATTCAGCGGTTGGTTGTTCTTAGCTCCGCCCCCTTTTGTGAGATGGTGACGGCCAAGATGCCAAACTCGAGGCTTCACAACAACAATCCACCAACCAATGGGTGACGTCACAGTGACGACGCGTACTTCTTGTATATTTATCGATTATCTTGGTGAACAAAACGTGCAAGTATCTTAAACGTTGGTTTGAAACAGAGACGTAAAATGTTCCTTCTTGTCTTAATGATAGTAGTAGTAGTAATGATAGTTTACCAACATCTTGTCTTTGACACACGTGCACTATTTTCTGTTTAAAACAAATTAATAAGAATATTTGGGTTGAGTTTTATCGTGACTTCTGTGTACCGCCACACCTTTAAAACAAGATGTCTGCACCTTCATGTAGAAATTGATCCCTTCACCTCTTCTACGAAACATTTCTCCCGAATGATTATTTAATGTTTTTGCAAATTGGTGTTGGTGATGTTTACCGCTGACGCGTCTAAACCAAACACCATTTTAAAGTCCATTGTGCGCGTCTCTCTCTCTCTCTCTCACCATGCTGCTGTTGAGGTTCTTCTCCACCTTGCAGAAGGTGTGCGGCGGCGTCTCCCCCTTGCTCGGGATGATGATGCAGATGTCGGTGACGGCCAGGG
>NW_022280038.1:11210958-11214827 GCF_004355925.1 Anarrhichthys ocellatus
CACACACACACACACACACACACACACACACACACACACACACACACCTCAGCCTCCCATTTGTCCCACCAATGTCTGGTAAGTGCAGCCTCTCTGAGCGATCAGCACACAGAAGCTGCTGATAGTGTCTGAGCAGAGTTCCAGTGAGCCTCTGATAAGCTCGGCTCTCTGTGAGTCTCCTTAGTGTTGTCACCAGCTGCCTCCTGCCAGCCGGAGGTGAGAGAGGCCTCAGCAAAACACTACTGAATTCAACCCGGCTCAGAGGACACCCAGAACGGCGCTCTGCACTATTTCTCACAAAATCACAGACAGAAAGTGGCTGCTGTTGAAATCTGCTGCACAGAACGGAGGAACCGATACGATACGTGGACCACTTTTTAGATATAAACTCCTCCTCACTCGCAACAAATGCAATGTTTGCTGAGAGCAGCAGCGGATCTTTACTGGAAGTAAAAACAAATAACGAACACAGCAACATGTTGCAACACATAAGTAACACGGTCGAGTGTGTGTGTGTGTGTGTGTGTCGGGTAAGCTCACACTCAAGACGGTGATTCACTTTAAAATTCTGTCAAATTGGACACAAAATAAGTTTAAAGTAAAAGTAAAATGTGAATCAGTGAGTCGGTGTTTTGATAATGTATATCTTACAGCAGATTACAGACCTACAGCTTCAACAAGCAGTTTGAAATGTAAGTCCTGTTATCACATCTTCTCTGTTTCACTGTACCAATCAGCCTTTAGTACTTTACACCATCATCACTGTCAGCAAAGTATCCGGACTAAAGCGTAGTTCATGGTCGCAGTAGTGAAGCCGTGTGCGATCAGAGCATATCCCAATACTCACTTTCAGCATTTATTTTAAATTATGCAGTTGGTGGACTTTGGCTCAGACGTGGGGGTGAAGTTACACTTTTACGTTTTTATACCGTATTTGTACCCGCACTGGTTAGCATGGTTGTGAGGATGGTGTCAGTCTATGTGAAGTATTGTACAGACATCATAATGCCTGCTGATTTTTACTAGAACCGCCACCACAAGGTTCACATTTGAGGTTTTTACTGAAATATCTCTGGTTCACACATTTCCGTCTCCCTCAGGATGAATTGTTAGATCTGGTGATCGTTGAACATCTCATCGAGCCTCGTCGTTAGGTCAAAGTCTTTATTCGTTGATTTGAATTTAATGACGGGTTTATGGTTCACCAAATACACCAAAACTAAAATTCCAATAAGCCCCAGCTGTGTTTTTTGTGTTTAATTAGCAAATGTAAGTGTGTTAACACGCTGAACATCAGCATGTTAGCGTCATCATTGTGAGCATAATATCATCTAGATACAGACTCTTTGGTGCTTACCCCAGGTCAGTGAGCGGCGGCTTGTCTCGACCTCGCCTGTAGCACAGGAAGATCTGGGGCGCCATGAGGCCGCCGTTGTTAAGATCGGCCGAGTGGCCGGTCGGCGTTTCCTCCACGCAGGTGAACCCCGACGGTGCCTCCTCGCCCATCGAGCGGATCACCACCGCCACGTCGGTGATGGGCGCCCTGGGCTTGGCCGTCTTGTGGCAGACGTCGTCAAAGTGGATCTCCTGGTCCAGCGGCTTGGACGGATCCGTCAGACCGGCCACCACGAAGTAGTCGGCTACACGAGGGCCTTTGTCCTCCATCATCTCCCATCACCGCCGGCTGCCTGCACGGTTACAGAGGGAAGGAGGAGGAGAGACAAAGAGAGGGAGTAAGAGAGGGAGAAGAGATTGATTTTCGTTGTGGTTCAGATGGTTCTTGCGGCCTTGCTAAGGCAGTAAAATAAAATCTGACGGTCATAAATCTTACTGAGGAGAGGCCGGTAGAAGGGCAAATGAAAAGAGACGGTACAACATGAGGAGGAGAGGGCAGACATTTTCAGTTTAGGCAGAAGGAAAGCTGACGGTCTTTGACCGGATTGACTTTAAGTTGATCAGCTAGATTTCTCGTTTCTAAGATGCATCACGTCTGTGGAAGATTCTGTTGCATCGAGAGTGGTTGTTGATTTAGGTTGTTGACGGGTGAATTAAAATTGCTAGGTGAACTAAAGGTTCAGCGTCTTGGCTTGAGGACTCGTCTCTCGGGAAACAGGTCTTTCTGAATAGGACAGAAGATTTGTTTTGAGCCTTTGTCCAGTTCTAAGCACTGAGACAGTTAAAGCTCGGCCGGCTACACAGACCTGAGTGTGCATTTTAAAAAGGGAGCATTGAGGTGTTTCTTCACACTTAACATTCTGCCTCAATTGCAGGTCGGTCCCACATAAAATCCTGCTGATTAGAAGCCTTGTTAAACCATGGAGCCTATTACAGGAGGGCTGACTGCACAACACCAGCTACACCCTCTGAAGAAGCTGAAAAGGTACAAGCTGACAAAAGTCCATTTTCTTCTGAACCTGAGCACAGAAAACCCCTCTATTGCAGGTATCGTTTGACTGGAGAAGTTTTGGATACTACTTGGCACTGGATTATTTAAATCCATACCTTAAAAAGGTATCAAGTACCGATACTGAGCCCTAAAGAGGCCAAGCCATCGGCTGAAGGGACACTGCACTAGCGCCACAGAAATAATAAATAACACTTGTGAACTGCTTCAGGCAGTGTGTTCACTTTCATACAGATCAAAGGAATACTGATTATTTCTCTCAAAGAACACAAAGACCAAAAAAATAAATCTGTGACCCTGAAGGATGCACGAGTATAAGTGACAACTCAAATGAAAACTGATGAAAAGTGAAAGAAACACTGTGAGCCAGTTTGGTTTAACCCTGGACTTTCTTTAGGTGGCAGCCTCTGGGTGTGGAGGTGTAAAGTCTTAGTCTGCCTCAGTGGCAAGATTCATCACTCAATCTCTTGACACTCGAGCCTCCGGGACATGAGTCTGTCTCTGTGGGTTTAAAATGAAACTTTACCCCCGACCAGAACTCTGAGCCATGCACAAACACAAGAACACATTGGGGTTCGTGACAGCTGAGATCAGGAGGAGTGAGGAATGTTTACTTGCCCAGCAAGAACGCAGATCGAATATATAAGAAACACGATTCAAACATGTCTTCAGGGCTTTCGTACCAAACAGAGTTTTGCACCGATGGCTGTTTTGTTTCTTTAAAAACATTCCCATGTTGGTGACACAGTGAGCGATAATTTACTCACACTGACAGCAGTTTCATTGCAACCAGATTTAAATTTAATGTCGAGTGATTCGACTGGACGGGGTCTGTGATTCCAACCATGTGCAGTAAGAGGGTGTGTGATGAGAGGCTTAATAAGCAGGGTGTGGTAGCTAGTCCAAATGGAAAGAGGTAATGTGAAACAGCTGCCAGTCTGAGTGATGCTATGCTAGCTGTTAGCACCACTGATAAGCTCCTCCTTTAATTCTCCTCACCATCAGAGACTATTGTAAGTCACGAGTCAGTTCTCTCTCCTGTTGGAACAGAACAGAGAAAAATCATTTCTTCTATAGTTAGCAGATTTTTTGGACACTAACTAAAACTGGGAGTTTATTGGTGAAAAAATGATTATTGCAGGATCAATGAAGCAAACTTGTATTCAAATCACAGACTGTCTATAAGAAGTGGATGTAGTCATGGTGACGTCACCCATTGGTTTGTGGACTGATGTTTTGAAGCTTCGAGTTCGGCAATTTCACCGTCGCCATCTTGGATTACGGCAAACACAATGTCGGGGTTTTTTTTGCAACCAGTGAACAGGAAGTGACCATATCCGGACTGAGGAGGAGTGACGTAGAGACACCGTATACGTCTCTGGTGAGACTTCTATACAACCAGAGACCTGTCAATCACTGTGCATCCCCTGCTTTATGGTCTGTTTGACTCTAAATGGACCATAAT
>NW_022280038.1:11239827-11261177 GCF_004355925.1 Anarrhichthys ocellatus
TTCCACCTGTGGAAAAAGATCCTCGAGTTAAAGACGGTGTCTCTGCTGAAGATAAGGACATTCTAATGAATCACATTTCTGTTATTTACTCTATAATGATATCCATTTAAAGAAGGGTGTTCATCTGTAATAATCATTTCAACAAATAGTTAAAGTTCATATCTTAGTTTTTATTTAAATTCATAAAGAACAATATTATTGCAATATGTCCTCTGATCTTGAGATGAGTAAAGAAAACGTGAATGGAAACCATAATGACAACAATAATGATGGTATGTTCACGTTTAGATTAAGAAAGTCATTGTTCTCATCAAGCTTTTATGATTCTTTCTTCTTCTCTTGGTGAAATAATGATTTTTTAAAGGTTAAAGGTCATCCCTTTCAGCCACGGGGGGATTCCATAAACGGGACTCGGTTCAACAATGTTAAATATTTTAGCGTGTTCACCTGAACCTAGTTTGCCTTGATTATGAGAAACAGAGTTTTTTGGAGTGAAAAGGCAAAACACAAGAACATAATATGAACTCAGCAAGAATGAAAGCATGGATCAGAAATCAAGCCTGCAAAATCAAGAGTTCAACATATCAACCCATATTCCTTTACATCCATCACGCATTAAATTCTTACTCTGAATTTAAATAAAATGTGGAAGTGAAGTTGCTATAAATACACGTTTTGTCCGGCCCCCTTGAGGAGCTGATAAATATCTAAATATCTTGTCAGCAACATCCGGGGGAATTTAACTGTTTCAGAAAGGAAGATAGTTTTTAATAAAGTCCTGACTAAGTTATAATAATAAGTAATCATAACACATGTTATGTAAATCTTTTCAATGTACTCAGAAATGCTTTACAAGATCAAGATATACAAAAATGTATTTAGTTAATATTCAAACCCATTTAAAATAACAACAGCATTTATAATAAAGAGATTAAATAAGCGTTCCCAGAATATGACAAATCCCAGAGGAAACATATTCACACATCATCTGTAACGCACGTTGCACATCACATATAAAAAGTTGCATCTCTCACCTGAATTGATCCGTCAGGGTTTCTGTCTTTGACGCTGAATGTCACGGATCCCCCAAAGAAATGCGACGCAGAGGCCAATGAGACCAGGAGCAGCTGAAGCAGGAGCACTGAAGCCATGATGCCCTCAACGCACTATGTCTGGAGGTTCTCTACCACTCACATCCACCTGCAGCATCATTATATACACGCTCTCGCAGGCTGACCGGATGATGGCAGTCCTTTCAAGTTTCATGGAATGCACGCGATGTGCCAGAATAGGCTGCAAAACTGGTTTCACAACGTGTTTTACTGTCAACGCCTTCAACGGTGACAAGTTGCACGAAAATGAATTATAGCTGATGGCAGCATGCTGGCACACTGTTCTCTTTGCATGGAATTTAAACATGATTGTTGCAGTGTGAGATAGTTTTAAACTGACGTAGTTGCATTGACAGGCAAGTAAATACATTATTTCGCCAAGTTTGTTAAATCTGGTTGTAAAGAACTGAATGCAGAGGGGAAAGCATCATACAAATGCTCAAATGAGGTTTATTTCGGCTTCCTTTTTTCAGTTGGCAGGTTTGATCGACAGGCCATTTCAACATTACACAGTCAAATGGAACAACAATACAATAATACACCTTCCTCTTCCTGTAACAACTCAAACAACCAGACTCTCTACACCTCTCATCACTGATGAATGATATTGTGCAATCAAAGCGTTTGGCTTCTGTCCTCTCAGCAGCATCACAGTACATGTAAGCAGTGCTTTTAGTGCTAAAGAGATAATTAACCCCAGAAATCTAAAACACACATTTTTCCTCTCACCTGTGTGCTATTTATCAATCTAGATTGTTTTGGTGCGAGTTGCCCAGTGTTGTAGAAGTTGTCCGTAGAGATGTCTGCCTTCTCTCCAATATAAAGCAACAACATGACACTCTGCTCACAACAAGAACTGTGGAATATCGCGAGTAACGGTCATGATTTCTGCACAGACACTTTGCTGTTGAGTTTTCCAAATGTAAGCTGTGTGTCCTCTATTCCCATCATATTGGAAAGAAGGCCGACATCTCTGCAGCCGATATCTCCAACTCTCTGTAACTCACACCAAAACCATCGACACCACAGACTGTTTGTAGGAAGTGGACGTAGTCATTGTTACGTCTCTCATTGGTTTGTGGACTGCGGTCTTGAATCTCAGATTTCTGCGTTTTGGCCGTCGCCATCTTGGTTTTTTGCAACCAGCGAACAGGAAGTGACCATAACTGGACTGAGGAGGAGTGACGTAGAGACACCGTACACTTGGTTTGTGTTTCTGTGGAACCCTGTGATGCTTTACTGTGCTCCCTGAAGAAGCTCTCACCTTAGAGAGAGGTTTTCTCCGGTGTGTGATCATCATCGATGTGTGTTGACAGTGTTTCTGAATGAATCTGTTTAATCTCCGTGTTGGTTTGATCGGTTAAGGTTTGTCTTTTCAGCTTTCAACAAAAGTCGGTACTCTGATTCTCATTCGACTCTCCCACTGAACGTAAATTCCATGTTTGTGTTATTATGTTTGTCTCATTTTCTTTCTACATATACTGTATTTTATACGTTTTATTCGGAGGCAGCTTGAGATTTGAGAACGTCTCTGCCAGCAGCTGCTTCTCTGTAATTCTTGTGTGCATGAGGATGAAATAACTTGAACTTGAGCAGCTTCATTGTTTGATTCTTTTTAAATGGATGAATAACAGGGATTTACACTCCAGTGGTCTTTCTTTGAATAGTAAAAGGAAGGTTTCATGTAACAAACCTGAGTTAAACACACACCGCCCGCCTGATGTTCATCAAGTTAAATCCACAAGGAAGTACACACACACACACACACACCACTGAGTCCGATGGGCTCAACCGGTGATCAAGTGTCGTTTTGGTGCATTGAAAGCTGTGAGAAAGTGAAACATGTGATTGTGTGGATGTAAGTCGGGTGAGGCCAGTAATGGGCCAAAGACTGCTCTCACATTCTGAAGTGCACGCTCATCTAATCGTCAATATTTTCTGATCTTTGCTAGTTTGTTTGTCTTTTTTTATTTAGTCAGTGTGACATTAACACAAGAGGAAGGAAACAGATGTTATGATGTGATTATGGTTCTGATTTGTACTTTTGTTAGAGTGTTTAAGTGTTTTGGGGAATGCTTGAAAGTGTGTTCATATAAAAACAACTGTGAGCGGCAGAATGTGCAGGTATGTCAGAGGAGGAAGAGGAGGAGAGAGAAATGGATAAATAACCACATAAATAAATGGTCATAATAATAATAATGACAAAAATTAAAAGATAAAAAGATTCTTACATGATTTTCTCTGAAGCATATCTCGTCAATCATTTCAGTGTGTACGTTTTCAACTATCATGTCTTTTGACCCTCTCTGCGTCTTTCACACCAGGAAGCCACACGTGATTCTTGTCAGCAGCTTCTGTGGCGAGTTGGTAGGCTTTGTGGAGATCTGTTTTCAGCTTAGTAATATACTGCTGGTACGTTACACTCTTTTCACTCTCCTCAAACACTCCAAAACAGATATCCACAGGTAGGCGGGCTTCTCTTCCGAACATCAGTAGATAAGGTGAGTAAACAGTTGCCTCGTCTCTGGTGCAATTGTAGGCATGCACCAAATGACTGATGTGCTGACTCCACTTCTGCTTTTGCTTTGGATCCAGAGTTCCGAGCATGGATAGAAGGGTGCGGTTGAACCTTTCAGGTTGTGGATCCCCCTGAGGATGGTACGGTGATGTTCTGGACTTACGGACTCCCAACATTTTCAGGAGATCTCGGATTAGTTTACTTTCAAAATCCCGCCCCTGATCCGAATGTATCCGTGCAGGGAGTCCATAGTGCACAAAGTATCGCTCACAGAGAATCTTTGCTACTGTTGCCGCTTTTTGGTCTTTTGCAGGGAAAGCTTGGGCGTATCTGGTAAAATGATCGGTCACAACAAGGACATTTGCAACTCCCTGTGACAAAAAATCAATACACACCAGATCGAGTGGGCCTTTACTGGTAATCTGGTAAAAAAAAACTCCGCCGTCTGGATGCACCTAGACAATTGCCACAATTGCCATATTGTCAAGCTGGCTGTATAGCTGAAAACTACGTTTTACTAAAACAACTTTTAGTGAGGACAGCACAATAACCAACAGCGTTTTGTAAAGTTCACCAGGGACGCCATATCAGGACTGCATGCACAGCTAGCGAAGACTAGTTTAATGACTTTGCAGAATAGAATAGCATTAGATATGATTTTAGCTGAGAAGGGCGGAGTTTGGATCTGCCTGCTGTACTTTCATTCCAAATAACACAGCTTCTGATGGATCGGTGACCAAGGCGCTGGTCGGATTGACGACACTCAGCCACGCGCTAGCAGAGAACTCTGGTGTCAATAATCCAGTCACCGACTGGTAGGAGGGGCAATCAGTTACGTCTCGACGATGAGGAAGAATTTGAACTTCTGATGGCCACTGTTTAGTTGAGGCCACCAGCGATGCCATAGCAGGACTTCACAAGCAGCTCCTGAACATCTTCACTGAGATCCTGAAGGACCTGATTAGGCCCAGATGGACTTCTAAACACATCCGGTGAGATACTGGAAATTTGGAAAATAGACTGAGATTGTTTTGTTTGAGTATTTTGAGTATTTTTTGTTTTTATAGGGATATAATGGGATTTCAGGGTGCAATAATTAAGAAATGTAATTTAGTCAAGTGAAAAAGGAGCAGACAAAGCTTCTCAGAAATTTTTTCTCTAGCCCTCGGGATGGAGCCTGAACTCGACGCAGGACCTCCTCCACCATCTACAGCCCCACCACCTGGACATCGGTGGACTTCAACCGGGATTGATTGTTACTATGTGTAGTGAGGCAAGTGTAGGGTGATCAGTTAGGGGTGGATGATGAAAATATACTTGAACTGTTGTTTGCTATTGTTTAGATAGGGAAACTCATCCTCGGTTTTGTTTGAGGGGGATTGTGATTTCCAGGGTATTATTGAATCCGCTGTGAACAGCGGATTAGGGGGGAATTGTAGGAAATTTAGGTTTAGAAGTGTGCTTTAACAAATTATAATAGAAGTGTTTAATGATTCATAATTAAGAAATCATAATTAGAAGTGTTTAAGAATTCATAATTAGTCATAATTATAAGACTGCTTTAGAATTTATAGTTAGAAATGTAATAATATAATAGCAAGTACTTGGAAGTCCCATTTATGCTTGTAAAACTTGTGAAGTTTTTGCCAAAAAGTTGCAAATCCTTATTTTTATATAGAATGTTTATCATAGAAGTGTTAAGCCATAAAAGACAGTCATTGAATGTATTAAACTGTAAGGAGTAAGGCTTAGGGACAGACAGATTTCTAGACAGGCAATTTCAGGTTGTACCCGTGCGAGGGTCCTAGATGGCTGATGCAAGAAGGAGGAGCTAGCTGGAGTTAGCCAATAGGAACTACGATGGACAATATGGGAGGGGTTTTCAAACTGTGAACAGGGACTGCAGGGAAGAGAATCACTCTCTTTCCTCTGGTCTCAACGCGAGGGCAGCTGTGCCTCCAGGCTGGGATGAGGGTAAAGATGCTTCTCTGCGCAGAGAATATATATCTATAGATACTGTAATAATGTACTTCACTTTGTAATTGTATTAGCTTCAGTAGGATTAAATGCTTTTGACTGTAAACCAGTTTATGGTAGATTTTATTGTCGAAGCGTCTCTACTGTAAACAGCAGCGGAGTGTGAATCAGGGGCCTGCTCTCATGTTGGGTAGAATCCAAGCCTCCACACTCTGGGATCCTCGCCCTTAACTGAGTGGAACGAGTGCCCCTCTATCACTGCTTTCTTCACCGGAGAGATTACGGAGTCAATATTTTGGGCTTCAATAATGTTTCCCCGACTTATCTGAGTCAGGCAACCAACATCCAAACGTGTAGGAAACACATACTACTCAGGGATGGCATCAGGGGAAACCCCTAATGGCTCTGCACAGTTGAGGGACTCTCCAGCTGGTTTCCCACATCTGATCTGTGTACAGAGAGCTTTGACACTTTCAGGTAGGATGTTTTGCCACTCAACATCATTGTTTGGAAAGGGATTGCGCGACAATGCGTCAGTGTCAATGTTGCTACTTCCTGGTCGGTACTGGAGGGTGAAGTTGTATGTTGAGAGCGCAGCAAGCCAACGATGACCGGTTGCATTTAGTTTGCCTGTCATGAGGACATACAGTACGTTAAGGGGTTGTTATCTGTCCTCGCAGTAAAACTTACTCCATAGAGATAGTCATGAAATTTATCCACCACAGCCCATTTAAGTGCCAGGAATTCAAGCTGATGCACTGGATAGTTGTTCTCCGAAGAACTCAGCTTTCTGCTAGCAAAAGCGACTGGTCTCAATCCCTCTAGGTGTTTTTGGTTTAGCACAGCCCCTAAACCTTTAAAACTGGCATCTATGTGTAACACATAGGGCTTTGCTGGGTCAGCGAAAGCTAGGACAGGTGCGTTGGTGAGGCAGTAAATTATCTTCTTGACGGCCTCTGTGCATGACTGATCCCACCTGTCCCCAAAGGGTTCCCTCGCTTTGTAGTATGTCTTATCTGGTACCTTGGCCACTTTCCTATTCTTTTGAGTAGGTGGATAAGCCTTGCAGAGTTCGGTAAGAGGTCTGACGATGATGGAGAAGTTCTTTATGAAATGACGGTAGTAACCACAGAATCCTAAGAATGACTGCAATGATGGCAGATCATTTGGCTGTTTCCATTGGGCTACTGCTTCAGTTTTGGCAGGATCTGTTGCGATTCCATTCTCTGACACAAGGTGTCCCACGTAGGTTACTTCTGACCGACAGAACTGGCATTTGTCTTTTGACAGCTTCAAACCAGCCTCTTCTAGTGTGTCTATCACCTTGAGTAGTCTTTGTTCGTGCTCTTCCAAGGTTTTTCTGAATACGATCAGATCATCCAAGTACACTAAGACCTCAAGCATGTGCATGTCCCCGACTGCCTTCTCCATAAGCCTTTGAAAAGTTGCCGGGGCTCCTGTGATCCCCTGTGGCATCCGCTCAAACTGATATGTCCCAGTGGACATATGAAGGCGGTTTTCTCTTTATCCTCTTCGGCCATAGGGATTTGATAGTAACCACTGCGCAAATCCAACACTGAAAACCACTTGCTTCCAGTCAAACTGTCCAATGCATCATCAATGTGTGGCACTGTGTACTGATCAGGGATTGTTCTTCGGTTCAGCGTGCGACAGTCCACACACATGCGCAGCTTCCCGGACTTCTTCCGCTCCAGCACAATGGGCGAAGCATAGGGGCTTCTCGATTCTTTTATTATCCCTGCTGCCAGAAGTCCTTGAAGGTGGCATCGAAGTTTGTTCAAATCAGCAAGCAATATTCAACGAGACCTTTCTCTGAATGGGGTATCGTCATTTAGCCGTATATGATGTTCCACTCCCTTAGCTTCTCCAATGTCCCATTTGACAGTGGAGAACACATTGGACCTCTCAGAGAGCTTCTGTCTTAGTCGGTCTTCCCACCTTTGGAATGGGAGAATCTCCAAAATCAAACAATGAAGCATCAATCTTCGGGGGCGTGTCTGACGTTGGACTTTGGATCTCGGTCACCATATCAGCTACATACAGTTGTGCAATCACTGTATCCTGAGAAATGGAGGTGGCCTTTAATGACTCATTCCGCAACAACACGAGGAACTTGTTCTTGTCCATCATCTTTGAGAATAGGACAGTTGGCTGCACAAACAAACTTGGAGGGAGTGCAGGTGAGGGACCACGCTCTGTAATAAGAATGCTACCTTCCAAACTGTGTTTCTCTTTGAATTTATAGACAGCTATATACTCACTGCCAGCAGGAATGACAAGGGGACCAGGCCCAGACCACTTCACTTCAGCTATTATCAGGTTTGGCTTCAATTAATGGTTTATGCTCTGGTACACAAACTCTCGCTGACCGGATGATACCTGGCTCTGTCACTTTCTCGCTTGACGTGAAAGGTCTGACCTTGTGAACATTGGTGCCAACCAGGATAGGAATATTGTCTGAACAACGGGGATCTGGGCACACCAAGGCAAGAACAGGGACTGACTTGGTTTTGCCGGGTGTCTTTTCGGGGAGCTCTAATTCTACTTGGAGGTAGCCTCTGTAGGGATAGCTGCTCTCTGATTCACTAAGACCCCTTACGTCCAAACCGCTGACTGGATGTAAGGGTACATATGACAGGTGCTTAGAATATCAGCTGTCAAAGATTATTGTCACTTGTCACTATCAACGAGAGCAGTGCAGGGTTTGCCATTTACTTTTACACAGGCGGTGGAGGGTGGCCCTACGAGTGCTTCTGGTAGATGGTTAGCCTGGACATTTACAGCACTTCTCCTCACATTGACGTTATGGGTGTTCCCTGCTGTTGTAGAAGCATTTCTTTCTCTCTGACTTACTCTCAGTTGTCGCTGAGCACGGATTCGTTTCTGTATCACTTTTTGGTAGTTTTCTGGAGCACTACATTTAGTAGCAACATGCCCGTCCTCACCACAACGGTAGCAGAAAAAGTCACTTGAGTCTCTTTGAGGTGAGGCTCTTTCCCGTCTGGGGTTAGTCGGAGAATCTTGATTTGGCTGTGCTTCTGATACTCTGGTAGGTCTGACTGACATAACTGAGACCTGTTTCCGCAGTTGTTTAACATCATTCTCTAATGCTTGAATGTATTTATCTTCCCCTGAAGAGTCAGTGATTGAAGTGATTGCAGGTTGTAGTGCGGGTGGTGAAAAGGAATGTAATGTTGACATGCGGTAAGTTCACCGACTTGTGATTTCATTTCTTGTATCTCAGCTCTGAGATCTCTTATTTCCGCCCCTGCTGGTATCGTAACAGTCTTCACGTGCACTGATTTTGTTGGATTCAACTTGTGGCGAGATGCTTCGTACTCCTCTTCAGTGCGGATCTCATTTAACAACTGCAAAAACGTAGGTGGTCAATCTCTCCGCTCCCTAAGCCTGAGGTTTAGGAGCATCATGTCAGATCTGGTGGCTCCTTTAATGAGTTGGTCCAGACGTGCTTTATCTGCTTGGGCAGGTTGCAAGCCTCCCTTTTGGACTACTTTGTTCATAACTCTCTCCATCCTTCTCAGAAATGCTGAAAGTTTGTCATTGTGGTGCTGACATAGCATTCTAAAAACAAAGTAGAGCTCTTCACCTGTTTCAGGTGTGCCAAAAGTGTTCTCAATAACATCAATGTGCTCTATAGGAGTTGTGTCTGGGTTGTTGAATCGAACAGCTTGCAGAATCTCTAATGTCTCTCAGTCTTTGCCTTTTTCAGTCTCTTGTCTCTGTCTGGCCGATCACACTCCTCTACCATTAGACGAGCCTGCTCCATCCAGTTATCCAGCTGCTCTTCTCCAGGGGGTATGGGGGTGACTCCAGAGAAAGTTCGCAACCTCCTGTATGAGTTACTGTCATTAGTAGGTTAAATGCTCTCTGCATTATATCTCCCACTGCAATAGCTTCAGGTGTGGATGCTTGGAGTGGAAAAGGAGAACCAAATACTTGTTGCTGTTCCTGTGCAGCATCCCCTTGTTCATCAGTGGATACATTTTCCTCTTCAGAGGGTCCAACAATACTCCACGGTGAAACACTGCCTTCTGGTAACACGTCCAAAGGAATGGCTTTTGTGTTGACATCATCTCTGCATTCACATAGTGCAGTGAGGCCGTGACACTGAGGATCAAACACCCTTCCTCTGACCTTAACGTTTCCGAAGAGCTTTTATGGTCTGCAGGGTTTCTTCAATGAAATCAATCTCTGTGTTTTCTGGGACACCTTTGAACAATATGGCATGTAAAGGGTTAATACCTTCACCTTTGCACCAGTGCTGAAGTTGTGCCATAATGCCCTTTGTCTGGTAACTGCACGATACTGTTTGTCTGAGCTTATACTTCTTGAGTTTCTGTAGTGTAAACTAACCTGAGCTAAGGAAAATGTCCTTTTATTATATAAATTAGACTAATGACCAAATAAAGTTTATTTTTTATTTTTTACTTAACCTATGAACTAAAAAATATAGCAGCTTTAAATAATTATCTATTCATGTTCTGCTTATCTTACATAACTGTTGTTGTCTTTGGTCAAGAGCTAACATAAGCTATACAGATCCCAGCGGTGCCTCCATTTTATGTAGCACCCCTTCACTCTAACTTTACAGAGAAAGAAAACAATGATGAAATTAAACTTTTCAATGTGTTTTCTCTATGACAGCTACCTTGTTAGATTTCTGTCCCCGTTAACTACTGATAGTTGTGTGTTAGGATTTCTTACTAGGTAGTTACAGTAAACTTGGGCTGTGAGTATTTCCTGAATTTAATAATAATTATCTCATAAAAGGGGTAAGAAGAATTAAAGTCATGTTTCTGTGGTTGGAGGATTAAAAAGAAAGAAATTACGAACAAAATCCAGTGATCCATTCTGTAACTGACGATGTATTTGATTACCTTATTGGAAACAAAAAACTTTACTATTTGCATATTTGCCAACTTATCGGAGACTAAACTGCAAATCCGTTTCTGTAGACTCTGTTTACAAAGAGCGTTTTAATTCTTTATACAGAATGTAAGAAAAAAAGTGGGATTCAAAAGTCAAGCATGGGAAATGGAGACACAAAGCAATAACAACTCAAAACAAATGAACACAAGACAGATTTAGCATGTCAAAAAAGCGATTGTTAAAGTGTGCCAACATTCTGGTAATTTCCTCCCGACATCAGTGATTGCGCTCAGACTTTGAGTTAACACCAGCTAATTCAGCCTGAGAGAGAGAGAGACAGGATGTTCTGCAGGCCAGCAGCTGTTGTCAACACGGGGTGAGGCACAGTGTACTCCAATGTACTCCAATGTTCTTACACACTGCACATATACAGTATATTTACTCAGTAATGTCTCACATGTTGACAGGACCTGGTTGATTTAAAATTATAATGTAGCTAAAAGTGCTGAAAGGTTTCAAGTTTTTTTGCTTGTGCACATTGTGCCTCAGCTCCAAAACCGTTGAGAACCGCTGCTGCAGGCTAATGTATGCATGCCATGAATGTGTGTGTGTGTGTGTGTGTGTGTGTGTGTGTGTCTTTGTAGGATTGACTGTCTGAGACACAGCTCACTGCTTCCAGAGACGACGGGCATCTGGTTCTCCATGTGGAATCGCACCAGGTGACCAACACTCAAAAACACCTGGTGGGCATTTGCTTTGTGTATTTGAAATCCAACTCCAAAGCTCTCTTCCCGTCCATGTGGATCCACCAGCAGTAGGTGATGCACGGTGGCTCCCTCCATCCCGCTGAGTACATACTGACCAGAGGCAGAGCTCTCTCTGACTAGAAAAATCCCAGCTACAGGTTGCCATCATCGTTGCTGTCCGGTTTCAAAGTCCAGGTTGATCCCCGTCAGCAGCTCTCCTCCACAGGAGCGGTTCAGCAGCTCCTTCAGGGCTTCGTTCACGTCGTCGTTGAAGACGGTGGAGAAGCTGCAGCCGGGGTACCCGCCGCCGCCTCCATCCCCGGGGAAAGAACCCATCACCTCCTGCACCCACTTCAGCTCGTTGCTGAGCTCCAGACGCAGCGCATCGAAGTGGCTCTGCCTCTCCCGGTAGCGGTTGCTGACGGCGCCGAGGCCGGAGCTGAAGGCCTGCATGTCGTCCTGCAGGCTCCTCTTGAAGGCCTCCACTTTACGGAACTCGTAGCGAATCTGCGAGAGCTCATGGCGGACGTCTTCGCTCTCCTCCTTGTACCAGGCCTCCTTCTCGTTGTATATGGACACCATGGCGTCGATGTCCTCTTGCAGGGAGTCGTGGGCCGCTGCCAGGCTCACGAACGAGCTCTCCATCTGGTCGATGTCCACCACCACCTGGGCAAAGCGCTCAAAGTTCACGTAGGTGTTGTTGGGCGGCATGCTTGAGTGGGACTTGATGGTGTACTCCCTCAGGCGCTTGGTCTTCAGCTGGCGGCGCTCCCGTTTCTTCGGCTCCTGGGCTTTATTTTCCTCCTTGTGCTCGTTGGACTTTAAAGAAGGGAGAGTTAGTTTCTGTTGATACAACAGCTCATGTAATTATACACTTAAGTCAGACATGTTGAGAAATGTCCTCAAACAGCAGGAGTGTGAAACATAATAAGAATTCACTGTATTTCATTCTTCTTCTTTTGGGGTAAAAACTATTTAAAATGTAGGTATTACATTGAGTGGCTGAATTATACTCTTGTCGTCTCCCAGTAAAATAGATATTTTTGAAGGAAAGAAGAGAAACATCATTATAACAGCTATACTGTAATAATGTACTAGATCTTTAAAATAAGGTTATTAAAGAATTTAATGAATCTATAATTCTGGCTATTTGAACTTTACCTTGATCCATGGGTGATTAAGAGCATCTTGAATTGTTAATCTTTTCCTGTAAGAGAAAATAAATGTTAGTTGTGTGATTCTGGAGAACGTTGCACAAAACAAAAAGTTTAACTTTAAATTGGCCCTGAGGAAAATGTCGTTCACCACGTCTTACGTCTTATCCTCCTCCAACAGCTGGCTGATGAATTTCTTGGCCAGCTCGCTGGTGTGACAGAAAAACTCCTCGTCAAACTCATAGTTTATAGCTGAAATGTTGCCCAGCGTGTCCTGTTTGGTCTCCCCGAGGAAAGGTGACGCACCGCTCAGCCTGGAGCAAAAGAACACAGAACGTTTAGGTCGTGTGCTCTAAAGGTGACATCAAGGTATTTGTGGGTTCACTTGCAGGATGTAGGTGATGACCCCGATGCTCCACATGTCTGCTTCTAATCCCAGCGGCTCATAGTTGACAATCTCCGGTGCTTAAAAGGCAAACGGATGACAAGCAGAATGCATCTCTGTTAAAGCAAATCAGCAGATTCGTGTTCAGTTTGACACATTACGAGTCCAGAATATGATCTCTGTGGCTACCTCTGATATCTCATGTCACAGTTTATGGATCTTTTTAAGGGTAAACAATTTAAAATGTACAAAAATAAACTTCCCCAGTTGATTACTTAGATTAAGAAAATAGTTTTTTGATAAATGTGCAGATGAGGAATTGTTTATGTCAGAACATAAATGTGAACGTTGGACAAAACCAGGTTATTGAAATATTAGAGTCAAAGGTTTTTGCAGAAAGAATTTTCTGCATCACTCCATAAATCAGAAAATAATGTCAACAGTATATCAATCAATAATGTTTTATTCACCAAGCACCTCTCAAACAAATCAAATGTAATTCAAGGTGCTCTACAAATGATTGACACGATGACAATGGAGGGAAGATGAAGAGACTAATGTACACCAAATTAAGTTATGCACAATAAATGAATAACAACATCAGGATTTAATGTTTTTTATGTTTACAGCTGAAAGGTTTGTTTTGAGAGACTGAAAGTTCAACCTTTCCATCGTGTTGAAAGAAGTGGCTCATTGGTTTCTGTCTTTAATTCAGAGACAATGAGGTTCTCCTCGTCCTTGTTATTGTAATTTTGGGTAAAATGATATGAAAACCTCCTCTTACCCCCGCTGTTGATGATGAGTGACTCGCCCAGATTGGATGAATAGCAGCATTTGAAAAACATTAAATTGAATCTAAACATTGTTTATGATTTGGTGCCATCTAGTGGTGAGGTTGCAGATTGCAGCCATCTGAACGCCCACGTTTATAGGGGGCGCTATCGAGCCCGTTTGTCACACCCGGTTATGAAACCCACAAAATATTTTAACGTTTTAACCAGTTCTGATGAGTGTGCAAAGTTGAAATTTTTAGCCCGTCAAAAAGGCAAACAAATAAATAAATATAATATATAGCATATAATTAAGTGCTTTTCTGTATTCTTTTTTTGCCCTTTTAATTATTTTTTCTTTGTGTTCACCTTCTTGTCACTCTATGTGTGTGTGTGTGTGTGTGTGTGTGTGTGTGTATTTCTTTGTACATAAACACTGTGTGTGTTTATATAAACTTGTGGAATGCCGGTCTGGATTTAAAATGATTATATCAGAAAGCAATTGGACTTTACGTGAGCGTGTTATGAGCGTGGCTAAATGTCAATCTAAGTCACCTTTTCTAAAGTACTCTCACTGGATGTCCTTGGACTGTGTCTCCGACTGGACATTTTCAGCCTGGATGGACATAACAGAGACTATGGACACTAGAGATTCAAAGCATCTCAGCTGCACCAACATAATTGTTTGCTACTTATCTGGCCACCTTGTTCTGACTACACTTTTGCGGGCGTGTTGGAGTTTTTGTTGTTTCTTGGTTGCGTTTGTTTCTTACCTACAAACTCCGGTGTTCCAAAGATGTTCTTGAACTCAACGCCAGCTTCAATCTTGTGGGCAAGACCGAAATCAATGAGTTTGATTCTGGGCAACGGCACATTCTTGTCCAGCAGCATAATGTTTTCAGGCTGCAGATGAGAGAAGATGAGACGTTTAAAATGTTTCAGAAAAATCTATGTGAATTAAAAATGCTATTATATTGTTTCCCCTCGTGATATTTATTCTAAATTGCAAATAATAAAAAGCAGACTTCAGTATATGCATAAGGTGCAAAACTTGTTCAGAAAACTCATCATTTCAAAAGATACTGTGCACACAAGTCATATTTTTCTAGATTTAAGACATCTAATAGCTTCAACTAGTGGACAACCTCTGGACGCAGACATACAAAAGGCCCCAGCATCTCTCCTACAGGAGAAAGACACCCAGACTGTAGAGTTGTTAAGACTCTTTTTGTGTCTCTCTGATGTGGCTCAGAAATGTGACGTTGGGCCTCAAGCAGCAACATTCTCTGAAAACAGTTAAGACTCCAGATGTTCTAAACTGTCCAAATCTGCTCTAACCAGGTGTGCTGAATGATGAATCCCACTTGATCATAAATTGGAGGCGTGCATCGTATAACGTCTCGTCACGTGATCTAATACTTGACATTAGACAACAACACGTACATATTACCTAACAAACATCATTGCACATCCGTATATATGATAAAACACCAAAGAAAATAAGAAATTAATCATTTAACTGCATAGTTTTTATAGTTGTGTTCATGTAGAATCATTTTGTTACAGATTGCTACCGACTGTTTTACCAAAAATTGAACACAGAATATTCTTTGAGAATGAGTCCACGGTAGCACCCTGTCTCCTACACACATGTAGTGAAGCAGAGTGCAGCATCACGTCTCGTCTGGACCAACCTTGAGATCAAAGTGGGCTATCTTCCTGGCGTGGAGGTAGTTGACCCCCTCGAGGATTTGCTTGATGAACTGAGTGGCCTCCTCCTCGCTCAGAGACTCCTTCTGTGCCAGGAAGTCAAACAGCTCCCCTCCAGAGACCCTGGAACACAAACCCGCATCATCCAAATCATTCATGAAAACTTCATCATGTTTATTACTATTCCTTAAAGTTACTACAAAGAACTTTCGGTTTGTGTTGATTCTGTTGGTCCCTGTGGACCATTACGGTTCATTACCGTAATCCAAACATGCATAATGCTAAACTAAACGCAAGCTGCTGAAGGGCTGCAACTTTCCAACAAATGTAAATATTCTGTTTGTGTGTTTTATGCAAAATTCAGTACGTTTGGTACGTTTGAACACATAAGGATGTCCAATAATTTAAGATAAAGTTCTGTGTCTTGCAGCACATCGTGAGTTTGTAATGATGGACGTAGACTGTTATAAAGAGGCTTCATACGCTGTAATTAACTGATTAAAATGCTCTACAGTGCTGTGAATAACTTCAAGTGAACCGCTCACTCACAGCTCCAGGATCAGCACCACGTCAGTGCGGTTCTCGTAGACGTCGTGCAGCGTCACGATGTTGGCGTGCCGGATCTGCTGCAGGATGTCCACCTCCCGCTCAATCTCCTCCCGCCGCACGCCTCGAGAGCTCGCCCTGCTCTGCCGC
The DNA here is from genome assembly GCF_004355925.1 of Anarrhichthys ocellatus. NCBI lineage: Eukaryota > Metazoa > Chordata > Actinopteri > Perciformes > Anarhichadidae > Anarrhichthys > Anarrhichthys ocellatus. The sequence goes on from NW_022280038.1 coordinate 11,255,807, forward strand.
TTCTTGATGAACTTGGCGGCAAATTCCAGACCCGTGCTTTTCTCTCTGCATTGCTTCACGATGGCGAACTGCCCGCTGAGACACAGAGGAGCAATCACAGAGAGCTAAGTGTCTGGGAGGCTGGACTACAGTAGTTTTTATTCACCGCTAACAAACATAATGGTACATTTCAGCTTATCATCGATATATTGATATTGATTGGTATATTAGTCAAAATATTGCAATACAAAAATGTCAAAGAAATGTTTGAGGTCATTTTGAGTAAACGTGTTCTCCAGAAAGCTCTGACAAGTTTATTTGTTTTACTGTAAAATTCTTTAAATTACACAGTTTAAGAGATATCATTGTTTTAGTTTTTGTAAAAAATGTATACAAGCGAATATCATCTGCTTCTTTTTCTTTTTTATTGTCAAATATGAATAAAAGTATTGGGCTCAAAATGTCAGTGTCGGTCAAGCATTAGATCACTCTCTGTAACTTTTAGTCAGTAACGTCCGTCCACTGAGCTGTGAGTTGAGATAAAGTGGCTTTTTCATAAACAAAACTTTCATTTAGTGTTGATTCTGTCGCCCCCCTGTGGACTAAAGTGGTCGTGTTTCTGAGCACCAGAGTCCCTTTAGAAAACCTCTCATTTTACTGCAGCAGGGTCTGACAGTCTGCTCCTCTCAGTCCTGGTTCTGGTTCTCCCGTGTCTCCCTTCCCTCCAGCGAGTCCAGCAATACGTCCTGGGTCTCCAGCAGCGTGGTGTAAATATAAAAATAAATGTATTTGGGGAGCACGCTTTCCTGTTTGCCCTCCCCATTTTTTACATGATAAATAGAGAAGAAGTGGTTGACAATTATTCAAAATGGTTGCCAATGGCGGCCTGCCAACACTCACTGACGAGCCTGTTGATGACTCCCGGTTAACACAAGGTAAATGGGAGTCAACACAATTAAACTTATTTAGTATCTTTAATATTTTAGTGTTATTAAATGCAGCCCACAATAACACGAGCTACAGAGCTGTGACGGGATTGTGACTACTGGGTTTGATGTGTTCAAAATACTCAAAAGGTCAAAGGACTGTACAGCTTCATCTCTTTATTTCTGGTTCACTTGTAATCTAACACTCCACTTCCTCATCTGCGCCCCGTCTGGGAGTAGAAATAGCCGCAGCTAAAGATAGAAGAGTCCTTTAAAAAGCATCTCGACATGCTGAACAGTTGTCTGCACCTGACTGACGCACTGCAACAAAACTAGGCCTAAAATACAACAGTTTATGTTTCTTACTGTAAAATCACAGGCAGCAATTTCACCAGTAATCTCCTGTAGAAATTACAGCAATTTCCTGTAATCATAACATACAGTAATTCTATGTAATTTAACAATTACAGTATTTTACTGGCAGCAGTTTCACCAGCGAGATGCAGAGAAATACGGTTAACTTATTGTCATCAAAATATAGTAGACGTCCTAAATTCCCAGAATGCATTGCTTTCACAGCAATACAGTAGGTCACTGTTAGAATTACAGTGAAGTTACGGGAGTACCAGGAGTATTTCAGTGTAATCTGAGGTACTCAGAAACATTCATCTGGAAGTTTCAAGAGGAAGTTTTGACTCCTGTTGAGAAGGAGCACTTGCAGCATGCAGTTAATGATTCTGTGTAATTTCCATATTGTAATAGCGAAGCAATACCTGCCGGGTGAAGTGACCTTCATGCTGCAACTTCCATTTTCAAATCTTCTAGTCTAAGTGGTGCTTTATGAAGCGATCTACTACCAAAACAACACTATGAATAACTCACAAACTCGTCACAACTACTGGTATCACGGTTACGTTTTTCTTTCGGATGTTAAAAGCTGTTGCCTGTATATTAATATTACGGATGTCTGACTCACTGTAACTGATAACAAGAACAATATGTAATGAAATAATAGTTACACTTTAAATCTGCCTCATAAGATATTTTCAAAGAATTTGTGTCCTTAAACTAAAGAGATGAAAGATAAGATTCCTAATTTCCCATGACTGGATTCTTCATGAATAAGTTTAAATTTACGTTTATATACTGTATATAATATTAAAATGCATTGCAGAAGTTTTGTCAGTGAAATACGTATGTAATAAATAAATAAATATAAAGTTTGAGTATGGTGCTAGTTTTGAGTTGTAGTTCACTTTCTAGTTTGAGTTATTTCTGCTTTTATCTTTGTATTTATCCCCTATGTATTTATTTATCCATCTAATGCCAGATTGTTTAATGGCCTGGCTGTGTGGAAGTGTCTTTATTCACACTATCTCCTATTTTGGATTCTGATTTGCATTAAAGATCTCACCGTTATTCATTAAATTAAATTAAATAACATATTTCACCATGCTGAAGTATATGAGATGCTGCATGCATGTCTGTACCTTCCCAACTCTTCACCAATTTCATAGAAATCCTCCACTTTCTGTTGCTTGAATAAGTCCATGCTGCAGACTCCTCACTGGTGTTTGTTAGAATAATACTTCTGCTTCATCCCTCTTTTCCTGAAATGACAAAACAGTTATTTTATCATCTGGAAAAAAACAACTCTTCAACTAAATGCGACATTACAACAGTAAATGAAACGGTTTTGCAACATGGCTATCCTGTTATAGAAAATGCCATCGCAGTTAAAACAGTCGCCCACCGACGGTTTGGCTTACTGTACACTGAAGCACGAGACTAATATTGTGAACAGCACAACAAATAACAAAAACAGATCAATATAAAATGTCCTACGGTCTTAAAAACGTCAAGTCTTGATCGTGAACACCATGTCCTCCTCCTGTCCTGCGTGCGTCTCTCCGGCGTTGAGGACTCAACACATTCCGCTCAGCAGCGCGCGAGAGCGTCACACCAGACTTCTTTAACAGAACTACACATTTAAGGTGGCATTTGTTATAATTGGATGAAATTATATATATATATTTTTAACGTGAACTACTGCTATAATGCAGTTGAGAGTTGAATGGCAACATTAATTCATTTGAATTAATATTAACTGTATTCACGGTGTGTAGGCTTTACCCTTCCCCTCTATGGACCTTTAAAAGATGTGTGTTAGTTTAATGCCGAATCAAACACGGACACGTGCCAAGTCATGAGATGCAATCAAAAGCGTTAAATGAAGCACGTGCCTTTGCAGAACCTTAAGTCAACTTTTACTTTGCAATAATATAAATAGGGTTTGTCGTCACCGCCTCTGTGTGCGCGCTCTGCCTCTGGCTCGGCCATCTTTCAGCTCCGCGCGTGAACTTATGACACCTGTTGTGTCGCGCACTCTAGCACACCGTCAACTCTGAAATTCAAATATTGGGGTGTTTTTTGTTATACTTCTTTTTTTCTTATCTTAATAAGACTGGTTAATTTTAACATTTACTATTTTAAATTGTATTGATGAATTACATTTTATTTATTTGACTATAGATTCTGATGAATGAAAATCAATGATTTTGGCCCCCCCTCCCTTACTGACTGTGATCCTGACTTTTCATGTAGCGCCACCATGAGTAATAACCATGTCATTATAGATATTGAGGGATTGCTCTAGAGTTTGGTTCAGTCATTCATCTTCCCCAGAGGATGAATCCTAAGGATTTTAGTGATCCCTGACTTTTCAATTTGCACCACCATGAGATTGACAGTTCTGAATTAAATATCTTGACAACTATTTAATGAGTGATAATGATCTGCTACAGATATTCAGGTTCCCCAGGGGATAAATCCCACTAGCTTTGGTCATCCTCTGACTGGGCGACCGTGGCTAAGTGGAGAGCAGCCGATCCTCTTCAATCAGAGGATCTCCCGCTCCGCTAGTCGCATGTCGATGTGTCCTTGAGCAAGACACTTAACCCCAAAATTGCTCCCGTAGCTGAGCCTACGGTGTATGTGATAGAATCTGAATTGTAAGTTGCTTTGGATAAAAGCATCGGCTAAATGACCGTAATGTTGTTACTGTTAACGCCACCGTGAGGAGTTTGGTTCAGACATTCATGTTCCCCAGAGGATGAATTATTTTGATCCCCTGACGTTTCAACCTAGCACCAACATCAGATTGACAGTTCCAGGTGAAATATCTTAACTATTGGATGGATTGTCATGAAATCTGCTACAGATATTCACGTTCCCAGAGGATGAATCCTACTAACAAATGTAGTGATCCTCTGTCTTTTCATATAGCGCCTATTTGTCATTTTGAGCAACAAAAATGGTTTGATTGCTATGGAGTTTGGTTCAGTCTTTCATGTTCCCCAGAGGATGAATTTGAATAACTTTGGTGACTCCCTGACTTTTCATCGAGTGTCATCATCAGCCAGTGTTTTGGTTTATGACCAAATTACCTGCAAAATAATTGTGGCTCTAGATGTCTGAATGGCTGTCCACATCTTAACCCTACATTTGAATGATTTATCTTGTTGAGGACAATCAGACAATCAAGCAGTAAAAAACCTACCCACCAAAAGTTCATCTGATAAAATGAAAACAAACAAAAATGAAAATTGTACCAAGTGACCTGTTGAAGTTCAATCTGGGGGACCAGGAGCACAGACAGTAAAAAGAAACTGGCTACCCAATGAGAGCTAGAGGAGTCATCGGTAGATCAACTGAAACAATGCCACTATTCAGATGAGAGAGACGCCCAAAGGAAATATGCAAATGAGGCGTTTCGTCTTCCTTTAGAGAGTTAAAACGTGAGCAGAGGAGCGTGCATGGTGATCACTGCCCCGTCAGCTGCTGACAGAACCCCTGAGAGGATGGAGAAGACGTCGGCCGTCGACCTGCACATGGAGACATCAGGGGGAGGCCTGAAGGAGCTGGTGCTGAGGTGGTTCACGGAGACTCAGGCGCCGCTCCTCCTGAACGACGGAAACTTCCCCAACTGGTTCAAAGGCTTCGCTGCACGAAAGTAAGGATCCGGAGTGACGGAGTGAAGGAGACGTTTGTGTTTGTACTCATGGAAATGAAGACGGTCAAATGCACTGAAAGTTTACAGCTGTTTTTGGCTCTGATAAGGTTGTGGAATTGCATTTGAATTTATTTGAATAATAGATTTCTGCAGGATACTGTAGATCATTATGTTTGTTTTTCTGTTAGTTGTTATGCAGTGGTGGAAGGAATGTAATAGTGCATTTATTAAAGTACTTTATATGAATATTTCTGCTTCTACTCCACTATGATTCAGTTTTTAAGTCTTTACTGCACTAGATTTATTTGACAGCTTTAGTGACAGTATAAAAAATAAGAAAACTAGCTCCACCTCGACCACCTACAAGAAAATACTCTGGGTATCTGGGTCTGTCCACGGTGGACCGGTCTCTGCTGGAGGATCTGGGTCTGTCCACGGTGGACCGGTCTCTGCT
>NW_022280038.1:11261187-11268074 GCF_004355925.1 Anarrhichthys ocellatus
TCTCTGCTGGAGGATCTGGGTCTGTCCACGGTGGACCGGTCTCTGCTAGAGGATCTGGGTCTGTCCACGGTGGACCGGTCTCTGAGACAACACTGAGACTGGTTCAGGACCAGTTAAAGGTTCCTCACAGTCACTTTAATGTCAGTTTCACACCAATATCAACCTGAAGTTTGCTAACATTAGCCACCACAAGCTACTGATCATCATATCAGGCTGTATGCATGACATCTGAGTGCACTAAGACCATAATTTATAATCACCGCTTGAAACCTGCGATAGTCTTCTTCAGATATAAAAGCTAATAAATCAATTTACTGGACAGGATCAAAGACTCTGGGTGAAACATGAATTGAGGTATCATCACTTGTTCAGCTTGTATCTCTTTTTTCTTTTTTCGATCCCTCTCACGCACATCACTCACAGAAAGCAGAGGTTTCATGACATGACGGAGATATTTTAAGACTAATTTGTTTAATCGGTTCCGCCTCTCTCTCGGCCTTCAGGGACACGGAAGATCTACTGAGAGATAAAGCTCCGGGCTGTTTTCTCATCCGCCTCAGTGACAAAGCCATCGGCTACATCCTGTCCTACAAGTGAGCAAAAAATAAACAATACTAGTCTGTTCCACCCTGTTCGGTCGCATCTTTTGCTGGCCTTTTCCGATTCATCTCACTGGTCGTTGCTTTTGCTTTTCTCTCCCAAAAAAAAAAAAAAAAAGGGGCCACGACAGGTGCCGCCATTTCGTCATCACCCAGAATCCAGACGGAGAGTTCGTGATATCAGGAGACTGTCGGACACACGGAGGTCTCGTTGAGCTGATCGAGCATCACAGAGTCAGCCCCATCCAGCCCTTTGGAGAATACCTGACCTCCTGTTGGTTGGAGGTGAGGAGGGTCTTTACCTGAAGGAATACATGTTCACACTGTAAAACGTTACGTGCAGTTGACAGGAAATGTAGTTTTAGGTGAAATAACTTTGTTCTCCAGCAATATTAAATGCAATTTTTTTTTAAAGAATTCTTGTCAACAGAAACAAGCAAAAAATACATCTAAATAAATCTATTTTGACACAATATTCAAATTACATAAATTGTAAGTTTATCATGTTTTTTTCAAGTGTTGATCTGTTGCCTTGAAATAACTGAAGAGGCACTTCTTCGTCCTTTTGTGTGCCAGATCATTTGTAATTCACTTGATGCACATTCTTTCCTAAAGATTGCATTTGTATTTAAGTTTGTTCATTCTAATGTAACGCAGGTCTGTCATTTTAATGACGGTAGTTTTATATTATAACATCAGACATTAAAACATAACACAGGGTTTGGCCGGTTAATGCCCTTCAAAACAATACGCTTCTACGTCTGAGGGGCCGTTACAGCCGGTTTTAATTTGACTGGCACCAACATCATTTACATTGTGAGGAGACAATAAGGCTGCTTGTTATTTTCAGGTAGACACAGGCGAACTGTATGATGTGGTGAATTACAACAGCAAAATGAAGCCCAGCCTGAGTGTTCAAGCTCTGCGGACTCTGTGGGACCAGAAACATGATCCTCACAGCGACCCGGGCAAAAACCGGAGGATTCAGCGGCAAAATGACGCTCCGACACTTCATCAGCCTGCACTGCCGCTCAAATCCAAAGGCAGAAAGCTGACGGGGACGGTGTCTGTAGACACAATGTCCCTCTCACAGGTATGAGGGAAGTGACAACTGATGGATTCAAGCATAAATGTTTGTTTGTTGAGGAATTGTGTTGCATGCAAAAACACATTTAGAGTTCTGTAACTTCATCAAAAGGTGTTTTTCAGACACCTCTGCAGTGGTGGAAGAAATATTCTGATATTTCACTGAAGTAAAACTGCGTCAGAAGGTATTGAGCACAGGAATAAAATGGGATTCAAAAGCACAGTCCCATTCAAATGAATGTAGCAGGATAGTGTTTTCACTTCATGAAAAAATTTGGGTCCTAAAAATGTCTTCTTCAGCGTTTAGTTGTACTTAGCTCCACCCTCTTGTGTCAACAAACCAAGATGGCAACCTCCAAAATCCAGAACTCAAGGCTTCAAAACCATGTAGTCTACAATGGGTGAGGTGATGATGATACGTCCACTTCTTATAGACAGTCTGTGGTTCTACTTCCATTCTGTTCTAATGGCATTGAGCATTGCAGCTTTTGCTTGTTCACAATAAGACAATCCTTTAAGAATCCTCCGTCAGCTGAAGAAGATCATGTGATACCAGCAGCTACTAATGGACCATGTGGAGAGATTGTTTTTTCATCCATGAATCAAAGTGTTCTGGTGTCATGTCTTTCAGGGTGTTCCTCCAGTACCAAAGAGAGGCCTTCCTCTGGGCTTCTCCCTGAGTGGATCTTTGCCCGTCACAACATCCCAAACCCAGACCGACCCAAGAGGACCAGAGGGAGTCCGAGGAAACACAAACCCAGCACTAATGTCTGAGAGAGACTCATTCAACGCCGCTCACACCAGCTATCCCGAGATCAGGACAAAATCTCTACCGATGTTGAACCACAGCAGCATGGAGGAGGAGGAGGAGGAGGCGGCGGCGTACTCGAACCAGTTCAGTAGACCCTCCTTAACATCTCACTCACCCACTCCTCTGAAGAGGACCACCTGTCTCACCTACTCCCTCTCCGATCCCAGAGACAGCTCCAGGTCAGAGCAGCAGGGCGTGGTAGTGTTGCAGTCCAACCCGCTGTACCAGACCTCGACGGGGTCTAGTGGGGGTTCGGCTCAGCAGGGAGACGTCATGTACTCCGAGGTTCCCCGGAGGCCAACGCCTGCCGGGCTGCCCGATAACACCTATGAGCAGATCCCAGGTCAGGCCAATGCCGTCCAGAGAAACACGTACGAGTCTCTGAAGGATGTGAAGAACAAGAAGTCCAAGTCCACCTGGGGTAAAAATGCAAGTCAGAACCAATAATCAGACATGTTGATGTTATTGAAAGCATAAAATATGTAATTTAACGTCTGTCCTCTTCTTTCTGTTGGCAGTGGAAGAACTTATTTCCTGATTACAAAAAATAAAAAAGGACTCAACGACTGTTTTGATATTTTGTTCACTGAGACAGAAATTTAAATTTTAAATGTTTTGTAATAAACAAAATGAAGACATTTTTTCTATAATTTTTATTGTAATTTTTTTAAGTTATTATTATTATTATTGTTATTATTATTATTAGAAGTAGTAGTAATAGTAGTATTGCAGTAATTGTAGGTGGTTCAGTTATTTGTTATTTGTGTATTTTGCCATCTTTAAATTCAAACAAATTCAAATTCAAATCTATATATTTGTACTCTAACTGTTATTTATATATATATACTGTATATATATATATATATATATATATATATTTGTACTCTAACTGTTAAGGACTTTTGACAGTTACTGTGCTTCCCTGTAAAGTACATTTAATCAAGTAAACTGTACTTAAGCAAAGTAAATGTACCTCAAATTTGTACTTGAGTATTTCCATGTGATGCATCTTTTTTACTTCTACTCCACTACATTCCTCTGACAGCTTTAGTTACTTCTCAGATCAACGATTTTACAAAAACGTGATCAGTTTATAAAATAAGACACTGTTGTGCAACAGATTAAATTATTACTATTGAATTATTATATATACAGCATATAAAGTAGTTAAAATGTGCTCCACCCGCTGTTAGATTAAAATGCTGCAGCAGTACTAATAGCAGTATAATATAACATTTCAATAATATGATTATAATATATCTCCCTGGAAGAGACCATTCTGCCTAATGGGAATTTCACTTTAATACTTTAAGTACGTTGTGATTCTAATACTTTAGTACTCGCATATAAGTGAGATTGTGAAGTGAATACACAAATGTATTTGTAACAGAGTATCTTTACACTCTATTACTTTTACTTAAGTAAAATATCTGAATACTAGCATGATCATAAAACAAAATGCAAAAGTTGTAACATGAAATATAAATCGTAGTTGTAGAGATTTTTTTTTCTGATTCATATAATTCACACATAATACAACTCAACTAATAAATTACGATAAATTACTGTAGGTTAAGATCTTCATTTATTGTTTATTAAACTGGATATACACTCTATGGTTAATAATAATAATAATACATTTTATTTGTATAGCACTGTAAAAGGTACTCAAAGATACTTTACATGGCAAAAACAGAAACAATAGAAGTAATTACAATAAAAACAAAATAGATGACATCATAACAACACGGAAAAAAAAAGAAAAAACATACATAACTGACTTTACAGGTTAAAAGCAGATTTAAATAGATACAGCGTGTAAAGCCAAAAGCTCCATCTTCCATCCACTAGATGTCACAGTCGTCTTCGTGTGCTGCTGGAAAAGAAAACGTCGAAGAAGACATTGCGGAAGTGCGGCTCCCAAACAGATTCCCGTTGGAAGTAGATCGCCTTCCTTTCATTAAATCACATTAAATCTTGGACTAATAACCATTTACCACTAAGACGATGGGCACTAGAGATGACGAGTATGATTATTTGTTCAAAGGTAAAAACAAAAGCTTTTTTTTCTCGCTATTGTTGCAGCTCTCCAGTCCTGTTAGCTGTTAGCTGACATGCTAACCAGGCCAGCTATATGAACTGACTATGCTAATGCTAACGTAGCCGACCGTCAAACCTTTGTGCTCTTAATTGCTTTGTTTTCACCGAGCCTTTCTGCGAAATGTCAACACGGTTAAACAAGTTATGTGACTCACAACAACCCTCCGCTAAACAGCGGACGTGAAATCAGCAGCGGATTACGTCACGTTACGTTTAGTTATCGTTATGAAAAGACGGGGCGTCTTGAGCATCGGCTAACGTTAGCAGCTAGTTAGCTCGATATTAGCTCGATGCTAGCTCGCTATCAGTGGGTGCGGACCAGCATCACGTCGGACACACCTCACACCTCACGTAAACCGTTATCACATTATTTATCTTCACAGGAGCCAATAAAGCGGATATGATAATTAATGACGCTAAAATATACAATAAAATAAAAGCTAACTAAGCTACACCGAGTGTTAGCATTTATTTATTATATAGATATAGATATTTACTTTATTAATCCCACAAGGGGAAATGTTTTCGCTACAGCAGCATTTATAGATACAAGTAAAGCAATACAAATAGCAGAGTAAAACATATTAAATATACAATAAGATGCAAAGTAATACAACAATTATGGTACAGGTAAATACAAATAGAGTAAAAATATTAAATATCAAATGCACAATATATACAATAAGCATAACAGAGTACAATTATATGTAAAAAAAAAAAAAAAAAGCACAATATATACAATGAAATATAATAATATTAAATAAACTAACTAAACAATAGTGTAAAGATTTAACCAAACAAACACCAGAGTGAAGGTGTTGATTGATTAACTGCACCGAGGCTTCGGTCTGACACACACTGAGTGTAAACAAGCTGCTGTCTGTCTGCATTCCAGTAGCGTTGAGGTGAGACTTCACCTTGTTTGTGGAATAACGTAATTATGAAGTTATTAGTAAATTATGAATTATAGTTGGGTAGTAAAAAACTCTTTGTTATTCTAATATCTGAAAAATTATCTGACTTGCAGCTAACGTACATGTTTTATATTTCATGTTTTGCATTCTGTGTACAATCTTACGATATTATCTTACTGGTGTTCAGAACTGTTACTTAAGTAAAAGTAGTAGTATTATAGTGTATTTATATACTCTGTAAACATCCTGCCTTTTAATATCTGACTGAAGTAAGAATTCCAAAGTATTTGCAGAAGTATCCCTTCCAGAGTGTTGTATTATTATCATATTATTGGAATATTATTGATGATGCTTTGTAATGTAGCAGCTGAGGGAGCACATTTTAAATATTTAATATACTGATGGATAGAGTCAGTCATCATATTTCATAAACTGGTCACATGGTTTGTTTGTAAAATGTCGATCTGAGAAGTAACTAAAGCTGTCAGACAGTAGTAGAGTAAAAAGTACAAGATCTGCCTCTGAGATGTAGAAGTATAAAGTTGCATACAATTTAAATACTTAAGGAAACAAACCCCAAAGATGTACTTGAATAAATGTATTTAGTTACTTTCAACCACTGGTACTATGAGTAGCTTCAGGTATTTGTACTGTATGTCGTTTACAAACACTGATATACAGAATAACAAATACATTTCTATGGTGTCTTAAACGACTAAATACAACCAATGAACTGCATGAACACAGACCTGCAGGTTAGATATGATCCGGTACAGATCCTCATAATGGTTGGAAGTAAATACGTGAAAGAATACTTTACACCCAAACAAATACAGGTTGAAAAACTTCAAGATATTCTGGCAACTACAAGAAATAATGAAAGTGAAATTACTAAAAACATGTGGTAATATTAAGTTTAAAAGAGCATTAAGTCGAAATATGTTGAAACAGTGTTTGAGTATTAAAATATCACGTAACGCGAGTATGCAATACTGTATAATAAGTTGTAATTGCACCACTAACACTTTGGACTAATCTCCACTTTCATCATCGATTGATCCGAGAAATGTTAGAATATGTTGAACTACAAAGATTCAATGACTCATAAGATAAATAAACTCCTCACAGATATAGAGCTGCGACGAGTCATCCATTAGTTGGCAGCTTCAGGTATCGCTGACTATTTTCATTAATCAGTTTCAGTCATTTTTCTAGGGATAAAAAAAAGGTAAAAATTATCTGATTCCAGCTTCTTAAATGTGAATATTTTCTGGTTTCTTTCCTCCTCGGTGACACTGAACTGAATATCTTTGAGGATTTTGGAAAACACGTGTGTGTGTGTGTGTGTGTGTGTGTGTGTGTGTGTGTGTGTGTGTG
>NW_022280038.1:11268084-11281929 GCF_004355925.1 Anarrhichthys ocellatus
TGTGTGTGTGTGTGTGTGTGTGTGTGTGTGTGTGTGTGTGTGTGTGTATAGAAAATATTCAACAATGAAAATAATTTTAGCCCTCCACAAATGAGAAGCAGTAAAAAGATTATCCAACAATTTAACTTTTAACAGCCTCATCAAGTGAGATCAGTGCATTCAGGTGGAATGATATGTATGAAACGTCTTAAAACGTGACATTTAAAATGCAAGTTTGTACATTTTGTTCTTATTTGTGGTATTCAAACGCGCTCTCTGTGTCCCAGTGGTCCTTATCGGTGACTCGGGCGTGGGGAAGAGTAACCTGCTGTCTCGTTTCACCCGCAACGAGTTCAACCTGGAGAGCAAGAGCACCATCGGGGTCGAGTTCGCCACGCGCAGCATCCAGGTGGACGGCAAGACGGTGAAGGCCCAGATCTGGGACACGGCTGGCCAGGAGCGCTACCGGGCCATCACATCAGCGTGAGTACAGAGGAGGACGTCGCCTTCAATACCATACGTATGATCATACAGATACAGTATATTGAGATGTTTTCATCTCGTAGTTTAAAGAACACGCCTCCATATGCATCAACATCACAGCGCCACTTCTGGAGCAACCTGGGCCGCAGTCTTCCACGAACCGTTGCATGTAAACTATTCATTAAAAGTCATAACGGTGCTTTTTTTATTATCAATACAGGAACACAAACCATAATGTCTCGATACGATGTGGTGTAACGGATCACGGGTTTGAGTCCCACATCGGATCGGCACAAAAGAAGAAACGGATAAATGTAACTTTTAGATCATTATTGTTGTTGTTTGTTTGTATCAGCTGGTCTACAAGATCCACAAGATTTCGGACTATTTGCTTTTTTCACCACCGTCCCAAAAATCATTAGAACCGCTCTGAAGTCTGTAAACATCAATATATTCTAAATGGTTTTGTTTTACTTTGTGATTTAATAAAAACAATTCAAATGTTTAGAAATAGAAGATTGTAATTGTATTGATTAAAAAAACAAATCCCATCATTATTATTTTAATGGTGTATAATAATGAGCTTAGAGCTCGTGTTATGAAGTTAAACAGCTCATAATTCATCTCTAATATCTATTTTATATTCATGTGGAAACATCTCCTTCAAACTACTGGATTTATTCTAGTTTATCACCAAAATGTAGTTTTGAAATATTCGGTGAGAAATTGATTCTTCTAAATACTACCAAAAATGTCAACGTTATAATTTACCTTCACCCAATAGTGCGTTAGCGTTTAGCTCCGGGTGATGCTAACGCTGCTAACCTTCCTCAGCGAACAGAAAGCACAATGCCGATCTGCTGATCACATGTTTTTAACTATCTAACGATCGTCGGTAAAACCACTGTGATGGATAAACTGTGAAATGAATCCGCGGTTCACACGTGTGCTGAACTACAAGTGCATCAACATCTTCTTACACCACTTAATCAAACATGCCGGCCAGAATAAAGTCCTGTCCAGCTCAACTCATGCATGTTGTATTTAATAAGCATCAGATCATTTAGACCACCTCCTCCTCGGTCTTCTGTGTTTGTTTGTATTTCTGTTCTCAGTTCGGTTGTGTAAATTGTCCCCACAGTGCACAGATAATACGTTATCGACCGACTCAGTTACGCAGCTGGACCAACGCAACATGCCGACTATTAATGCGAGATGTGTGTGCTGCAGGTACTACCGCGGGGCGGTGGGGGCTCTTCTCGTCTACGACATTGCCAAACATCTAACGTATGAGAACGTGGAGCGCTGGCTGAAGGAGCTGAGGGATCACGCCGACAGCAACATCGTCATCATGCTGGTGGGAAACAAGAGCGACCTGCGTCACCTCCGGGCCGTTCCCACCGACGAGGCGCGGGCTTTCGCCGGTGAGACTCATCTATTTATTTATCATTTATTACATTTATTTACCCAAAATTATTTCAACTCTCTAAAGTCAGTGAAACATCAGAAATACTAAACGTTATACTTTGACTTTGTTTTAGTAATTTATAGGTTTTTTTCCTTCATAAAAACACAATTCAAATGATTAGAAATAAAATATTCAGTTTTTATTGATACCATCTCTTTGTCATCATTGTGTTTAATGATGTATAATAATGTTCTTAGAGCTTGTGTTATGAAGTTAAACAGCTCATAATTCATCTCTAATATCTGTTTTATATTAACGTGAAAACATCTCCTTCAAACTACTGGATTTATTAAAGTTCATCACCAAAACTACATTTTACAGATGACATGTGAACACATCATGATAACGTTAAAATGTACCTTCAGCCAGTACTCATGTTCACTGAGCAGAGACTGAAGGCATCATAGTGTAACTGAACTGAACCTCTGTTGGTTAGCCGTTAGCGGTGCTGCTAACGTTACTAGCTCTCCTCCTGTTGGTTAGCCGTGAGCGGTGCTGCTAACGTTACTAGCTCTCCTCCTGTTGGTCTAAACACTGATTGGTTGTTTACAATGAAACATTATCAGAGATCAGAGACTAGAAACAGAAGAAGAGGAGAGGAAAGAGGAGGAGGAGGAAGGAAGGAAGGAAGTGAGGAGGAGGAGGAAGAAGGAAGAAGGAAGGAAAGAAGGAGGTTATAATAGTATAATAGTAAGACTTTAATGACTGTCATTAATCTGGGGTTCACATGTGAGGAGGATCAGTACGGATCAATGGTCGTTACACCTCTAATGTCAATTTATATTTATTGTGATGTATTTCTGTTCGGTCATGATTTGTAG
This sequence comes from Anarrhichthys ocellatus, assembly GCF_004355925.1. Lineage (NCBI taxonomy): Eukaryota > Metazoa > Chordata > Actinopteri > Perciformes > Anarhichadidae > Anarrhichthys > Anarrhichthys ocellatus. The sequence continues at coordinate 11,270,836 of NW_022280038.1, forward strand.
GGATGCCGTCTAAACGTGGAATCTAATCTCATATTCAGCCTAAGAGGTGTCTGGTACGAGTTCCTCGTTCCCGTCTCTGAGGTCAAACTGCTCCGCTATCTGTGGAATGCTGCATATTTTGACGCGCCGCTTAACACTTTTCTTTTTGGCCTCCGCAGAGAAGAACGGTTTATCTTTTCTGGAGACGTCGGCTCTGGACTCCACCAACGTTGAGACGGCCTTCCAGACCATCCTGACAGGTACCGTGCTCCTCCACCAGACTCTCCATTCAGCGACACACAGCGGCCCTTCTTTATGAGGGTGATTTACAGCCAGAGGAAGTCAGCTGTGCAGTGAAACAGAACCGCACAGCAGCTCTAGATTCACTTCATGACATAACGCTGTTTATCTTTGAGGAGAGGCCTTTAGTCATCACGCGGGAGATGACCGACCCTAAAGATTAACACGGTCTGTTCTTCTCTTACGGTTCCACTGGTGTCAAAGCTGTGGTCTGGTATTTGTTGTGTAACAGTGTGAATGTATACTACGAGGTTTTATTAAAACGTCTCTAAATACTTTCAGAATACTGACCGATGTAAGACCGAAATCTTACAACAACAAATAGACTCCAAATACTTTATATTACTTTAAAAAACTGTATTATTTAACAGCTGTAGTTTTTAATCAATAAATCAAAGGAAATATTGCGTTTATTGGGAACTACTTTCAGCGGCGGATGAATTCAGCAGGACAGTGTTTGTGGGATTGGGTCAGAATAAAAAAAAAGTGATAATAAATAATAGTGTGTTCATGGGGATGAAAGAACACGATCAGTCTCGTATATATCTGATATTTTACTGGTCAAATTTGTGGGATAAAACCTCAACGCAGAGTAACCGGCTGCACTTTTATTTTGAGATTTATTTGAATTAGAAACAGACTCGTGCGTGCGTGCCACAGAGCTGAAGGTGATTAGTTTGGGTGTGACTTCTAAAGCTTTGTTTATACTCTACATCCTCCACTACGACGAGGAGGGATTGTAACTATCTGTAGACTCATATCTCATATTCATAAACTACTTTATTACCTTCATACAAACCCTGTAAAGACACAAGTCAAGTATTTGTAAAAAATCAGAGGTTGAACATCCTGTAAACTAGTAATAGATTCACTGACACACACACACACACCCTCACACACACACACACAGGCCAGAGATACACAAAGGCAGCAGAAAACAATACAGTTAATAACATTGAAAGATATAAAATGTTCTTCTACAGTAGTCGATGTTTAGTTATGTTGAACATACAATTATATTTCAATTGTCCATGAAAGAAAATTTACAAAAATGTTTGTCTGCTGTGAATGATGTAATAATAATCTAGATCCGTTTGTTTTATTTAAGACGCAGCTTGTTTGTTGTATTTCTAACAATAATCCAGTTTGTAGCCCAGATTACTAATAAACTGTAAACATAATCTAGACTGTCTGAGCCTGAAACTTCTCTTTTAGTCAGAGATATTTAATGATTACAAATGTTCACGAGGACTCTCATCACGTTACATTCTGCTTCCTGTCACCAACAGGAAGCAGAATCGTCTCATTGAGTCAGGATAGCACTTCATCTCCAGATACATTTGACTCTTTAAATTGTTTTAATAGTAAAAAGCTGAAATAATTCGAAGACAAAAAAGTTTTAAATACTTTTCTCTGATATTATAAAATACTTACAGAACTTTGCATCATACCTTTAATGTTTTTACAGCTGCACAGATTCAACCGTAAACAAAAACTAAAAGCATAAAAGCTTTCAGTGTCGCTGAGATTATGAGCTACAAACTGAACGCTTATAGAAACACGATGTACAGTCCGCTGGAAAATATGCAAATTAAAAGATAATTCAGAAAAAGATGTGTGAATAAACCCATTTAACAAAATCATCTAAATTCAATTTTTATAAATTAATTCATCCTTTTATTCATAAAAGGGAGACGTTATTATTCATGATTACCTTATTTAATATTTCACCAAAAGTTATGTTCATTAAAGATGTGATTTAGCTGAAGTAATTCCAGTTTGTTTTTGTGGCATTTAAAAAGTTTTAATCATATTTTTTGGATGATTGTCGTGATTATTTCGTCCAGAGTTATCGTGACATGAGATAAAGAAGCAGATTGTAACTCTACGTGACGCTGTTACCCCCTCCAGAGATCTACCGCATCGTCTCCCAGAAGCAGATGTCGGAGCGTCAGGAGAGCGACATGTCGCCCAGCAACAACGTGGTCAACATCCAGGTGCAGCCCACCGAGAACAAACCAAAGATGCAGTGCTGTCAGAACATCTAGCCCCGCCCCTTCCCCCAGGTAAATACATCCCAGTATAAGAAGTCACCGCGTGGGGTGACCCCCCCCACCACCCACCCCAAGCAGAGCCCCTCTGTCGTTAGGCTACTGCAGGACAGCAGGCATTTCATATCACTTTAGATTTCATTACTGTAGATGCGCTGACGTCTCACGAAAATGTCTTAATATATGAATGTGATTTGTTTTTCTTCATACTTTGTGCTGATTTTTTTTCCACATTTTTATGATCTCTTCTTCTCTTGTCTCGGTTCATATATCTACTACTGGATATGAATTTAAAGCACATCAAAGTTGCTCTGAAGTTATGTCATCTTAGCCCCCCCCCCCCCCCCCCCCTCAGTGCAATGTACTGTTTTGGAAAAACCACGTGGATTGTATCGAGCACAGCGTGGAGCTGATGAAACGTAGAAGCTTTTGTTTGTTTTTTTGCATTTGTCGAGCTTCAGTTCAGCAGCTTTGCATGTCTTAAGAAAAAGAAAGATGGCCGCTCTGCTGCGCTGCATGTTTTACCAGGTGAAAGCTTTCAAATCTGGATTCTGAAGTGGAACCCTCGTCATCGCCTGTAGTTTTAAAAGCTGAACGCTCTTGGTGTCCGACTGTCAGCGTGGCTTCATACGGAGATAGTCACCGTTACACCGGGCAGGGTTTCCTGATCGAACAACGCGTCCATATTTGACTACAACTATGCAGAAACTAGCACATGGCTGTTTGGATTTTGTGTTTCTTTGTGCACCTCTATAGCAAATGAAGGAATTAAATCACAGCGTTCTCTTATATTATAATCAAAAGTTATGCTTCGCATGTAACCACAGAACTGTAGTTAGGAGACACCTGAGAGGAAGTAGGAAAAGGAAACAATCGGGCACTGAAACCTCAACAGTTAAACACGCGTTCTTGTTTGTTTTTACTGCACAATGGGAGAATCTGGACCTCGTTTTTTAAAAAACAACAACAAAAGGTTAAGTTCAGCACGGCTGCGTCTCAAACGTCTTTTCCTCGACTCCTGACAGAGGAAGGGTTCGGATGAAGGAGTCGAGAAAACACTTTTCAGCCACATTCTTGCCAACTCCTGGTGCCTCCCTTTCACCGCGTGTCTCATTCACCCGCTAACGACTCGCCATCGTACACCGAGCTGCCTCTGACTTCAACCCAATGCATGGCTTTCTGTTACGACTGCAACTCCGTGTCGTATCGCCTTATGTAGCTAACATTTACTGTCCCGTGAAATCTGCTGAGCTTTAGGCTAGACTAAGCTAGGCTAGTTAGCATGACAAGCTAATTGTTGCCCGATGGTGTTAGCGGACGTGTAGAATGCCTGAACGTGGTGTGCGTGTGTGTTTAGAGGCAGCGGGTAGATGGGTAGCTCTGGAGCGAGTGAACCTCGGCTGGCGGTGCCAATGGCGTTTTTTTTTTTCCTGGAACAGACGGCGCCGCCAGCCGAGCCTCTCCAGACTCACGTGGCAATCTGTGGACGATCTCCTCCCCTTCTGGAAATATGATTTCTGATCCTGTTCCATGTACTTCCATTGTTCTGTGTTTTTTTAAGACGTGTATTTTTTCTTCTTTTTTTACTATATTGAACTCTATAACTGACTGTAATTCCAGTGTAAAATGTGTTCAGAGTGAAAATAGGGGTTAAATGTGAGAGGGGGGTCAAAATGAATGGTTTTATGTTTTGTACAGATTGATAAATTGTACAATTGTCTATATCTTAAGTTATCAGTTCATCTTAATAAAGCGCACCAGTCATAAACCTTTATACGAGCTTGTATTTTACTTGATGTTCTTACATTAACTCAATGGTAACACTTAACCTATAGGGCCCTAGCCTCTGCCTCGAAAATTGCATACCCATACTAAAGAGAGTGCAGATCTCCAACTACAAGGTCTATTTTAATAATTTTGATGGTTAAATACAGGTAAAACTTGTGAGACACTTGTTCAGATGTGTATATGTTACTGGTTAATAGTGAATGAAGATGGAACACAGCTCAAATTGAAAAGTTTCAGGTTTGCCTGAAAAAAAAGCACTTGTATTGAAGATTTGAAATAATGCAGATGCCAGCCTAACAATACGCCAGAGTCATAGCACAACATGTTTACAGTCTCCACAAAGAAATTTAACTTCGATTGAGAGAAGCAGGCCAGCATAATAGAGGTTTGAGTACGGACAGTCAAGCCAAATTCTCATTTTTGGAACCAGCTGTTGCGCTGGATTTCATATATTTTATATACTATTTAACTATATATTTCACTTGTATCACTATTGTTCAATACATCCAAATACAGCAGTTTGGCATTATTGTGAGCCATTTTGAGATCTCATATCTCTCCATGGAATTTTCTCATCTCTGTCTGAGTCGGTGGAGACCTTTTTAAGGCCTGTGATTGGCGGATTTCATCATGCGACACCTTGTTCAATGCGGAAGAGACTCAGGCAAGCAGTAGGCGGGTTAGTTAGTAGATTGACAGACTTTTAGCCACTAAAAATCTCGATCTGTGTGGCACAACCCCCACGCGTAAAATCATTGGCCCAGCAGGGAAATGCTGACCACTTTGTCATGGAACCTCCCAGAACCTCCATTTTCTTACAGAGAGTGCAGGGCACGGACTATACCGCTGACACGGATTACAATGGATTTCCTGCGTTTTTCGTCACGAAAATCACCTAAAGGTACGATGCGTTTCAATTTTTTTGCTGGGGAGTGGCTTGTTGTTCGTTGGCTTTATATATGTAACTTTTGAATGGTTTGACGGAGAGGAATGAGGAAGCTGCATCACACTGTTCCTTTAAATCAACAAGCACTGCTTTCACATCTACACTGTGCTTCGTCCCTACTAATGTACAAATCAAAAATAAGGTGACTCTTCACTTGAACAGAACTAAACTAGAGAGCACGTTACTGCAGCCACAACATCCAGGACAGCTTCTCCACCGGTGTGTGATCAGCTGATCAAGAAGAAGCCTGAGAACCAGGTCGCAACCACAGAATACAGAAGCATAAAAAGAAAGTGCAAACAACCCTAAATAACAAACAAATGCGTATAAAGTGGTTTTCATCTGTCCTGATGCAGGTAACTAATAGTCACTCCAGCTCGTCTTCACAACGCTTAAAAATCAGCCTCAAATCAGAAGAGGTTCAGTTTTCAAACAGCACCTAAAGACCAGAGTTTGTGTCCGAATCTGCTGAAATGATCTGTGCTGACGTGAAAGAAGGATCAGAGTGTCCTCGGAGTTCAGTTCGCCTCCTCTCTTAAGCCTTAAAGAAAAGACGACGTCACATCCTGATTGGCCGAGAGCAGAAAAGCACCAAGCTGCTCTCAGTTCTTAATTATGAGCCAACAGGTGATCTGAGAAGAAACCTCCAATCAACTCAGGTGAACTGTGACGTTCAGCTGAAATGAGTTGGGGAACTGCTCCAGTTTCAAAGAAAATACAATGGATGAATCATTCAATAACAATAACAATGACAATCAATAACATCCCTGATTGAAATTCAAACAGCAGTTTGTGTAATGAATCGCCTCCGGAACAACTTTATCTATTTTCGGTGTTCAATTCAATATAATTGACTTTTTCTTTCTCTCAAACTGAAATTAATGAGCGCGTACTTACCACTAGTTCTGTCTGAGGACATTATCTCCACTTTCCCCTTTTAATTAGCACCAAATTACAAAGTCTTCACTGAGCGACAGCTACAAAGCATCGCCGCTAATTAATCAGGACGAGTGGGAACCTTAAAGGGCCAACAGGTGTTGCTCAGACTGAAGGAGAGCAATGATTGGACACATGGGGCTCCAGAGGACTTGGACTAAGAGGTCCAATCAGTGACAACATGACTCCCACTGTGTGGTCTGTAGTCGCAAGCTTTGGGACGAACTTCCCTCTCCGGTTGAAACAGGAAGTGTCGTAACATTTCGTTACTGTGGTTTCATATCAAGCAACAAACTGTGATAATGAGCAACACAAGTAACAGTGTGGACATTATTATCATCACATTCACATCACATGAAATATACAGAATCTGACACAGGACAGGAATTGCTTTTGTTTGCTGCATAAACAAGAAACAAATATAAAATAAAAATACAATAAAATATTTAAAAAAATAGGCCTATTTTTTTTAAAAGTACAATATTCCTAATTAGTATATTCTAGGGGATATGCAAGAAAATAAACCATTATTTCTTTGTAGCATTTATTTTTTTCTTTTGCAAACATCTTGTTTTTAACTTTTGATGTTTATGAGCTGCTCTGTTTTTGCAACCGTACATGTCAATATACTTTACGGTCAAAGGAAAACATCTACTGGACGAGACTGTTTTAGACTAGACATTTGATCCTAATAGCAATGTTTTAAGTCTGTGTGAGAATATTAAATATCGAAGTTTACGTTTGGACACAGCGTTGTCCATGACAAACGCCAAATGCTGCTGCACGTTGGTCAATAAGTCAGCATCGATGAAGACTCGCTGCTGCAGGGTTTTATAACCTACTTTCACGTCATGCTAATTAGTTTAGGATGTCACTAAATAAAGCAAAGAGTGTAAGTGGGTAGAGAGAGGGTAAGGCCAGTTTGAGAAAGGTCCGAGGTGTACACGATGGTGTCAATAGACCTTCTTTGAAACAGACATTTTTACTTGTAGCAGGAGAAAAGCAAAGATAACATTCATTTAATAACATTGATATCAACTATAACAACTAAAGAGTGAGCCAGCATGAGCAACACCAAACTGACTTCAGTCACCGTTCATTTCGTTTTTAATGGAAAAATGTCTTGGTGAAAAAAGGCCAATGGTCATTTTCCAGCTCTGTAGGCTATATGTATAGTTTCTTTGAAAACATTTTACATAATGTAATGTGACAAGACTAAAGGGCTGTGTTCAGTCTATAGACTATGTATAAGAAGTGGACGTAGTCACCGTGACGTCACTCATTGGTTTGTTTTCTGACGTTTTGAAGCCTCAAGTTTGGCAATTTCGCCGTCACCATCTTGGATTACGGCCGTCGCCATGTTGTTGTTTTGTGCAACCTATGAACAGGAAGTGACCATATCTGGACTGAGAAGTGACGTAGACATGCCGTATACGTCTCTGGTAGAGACCTGTCAATCACTGTGTAGCCCCGCCCTAAAGCATCCCCTGCTTTATGGTCTGTGTGACTCTAAATGGACCATAATGTACTAAATGAACATCATGCTGTATTGAAGAAGACTTGAAACTAGAGATTGAGACCATAAACTCATGTTTACAATGTTTACTGAGGTAATAAATCAAGAGAGAAGTAGAGTCATTTTCTCATAGACTTCTATACAACCAGAGGAGTCGCCCCCTGGTGGACACTAGAGAGAATGCAGCTTTAACACATGGATTATTGACTTCACTCGGCAGAACCGGAAGTTGCCGCCTGTGTTTCACGTAAAATCACAAGTGACAACCTGCTTGTGGTGCCAGAGAAAAAGTCAAAAGGATTCATCTTTGAATGTCTGAATAAAATGTTAAATGTTTTCAGGAACACCAAAGGGCTAATATCAATAGGTGAGTGTGGTCGACTCGCAGATGACAGTGAACCTCTGATGAAATGTTTCTTCAGCTCTTAAAGGGCCAATAATAACGATTTAGTCCGGGCGATTTTACGACAGACACTTGATACAAACTCAACATGTCAACATTTATGCAGACAACACATTATTGTATATCTCCAATTCTGACAACCACAGTTGTTTAAATATTATGATTATTAAACGCCAGCTGCTGCGTAACAAGACATGACACCACTCCCCTGAGCTACGACAACTTTATTGAGTTTAGGGCTTTAAACAAAAAGACCAACACGCAGCACTCGATACATGTACGGAAGCTGAAACTATTGTTTGGATCAAAGCCGGAGGAAAGATGTACGCGCAAGATAACATCAGAGCAAAATGGAACAAAAATAGGAAAACAAATACATGGGACAACAAAGCTGTTTGCATCTGATTGTCAACATGTCAACATGTTATTGCTATTTGCCAAACGTATAATTGTCAGCATTTTCAACAATAGTAACCTGTTTGAAAAAGTACGCCTCTGTCTCATATGTAATGTGAGAAACAGTTGCCACAATGAGACTAGAAACACATTTCATTATGTTTGGGAACAGAAATCCAGTGATTCTGTAATGACATTAATTCATTAAACGTGTTTCGAATTCAATTGTGACGCAAATGTCAAGCAAACTATTTGAAATGTTGCAAAAAAGAAATGTGAATTAGACGTGTTTCCATCAAGTGGTTTGGAGAGAATAAACTCAGCTACAGTGTAGTTTGGTAAGAAGTTGGCTCTTTAGGCTACACATGGCTTAAATCCGCCAGTAAACAGAAGAAGAGGTTGTGAACCGGAAACAAAACAACCCATAAATATATAAACTGGATTCAGCGTTGGAGGCGGCGCCACGTTCATTCCTATGAACGTTACTGCATGAAGCAAAAAAAGTTCAACTTCCGAGTATAAAATCCAGCTAAAGTTACCCGGATCTTCCTCATTTTGGGGTCCATAGAGAAAGCGCACGAGTGTTGTCTTTAGCCCCGCCTCCCACAATCTCATTCACATGAACTGAGGAAGGAAAATAACTCAAAGACTTTTAGGACATAATGATTTAAATAAGGGCTTTTCAAGTGTTCGGGCTTGGAGGTGATTCACCTCCAAAAAAATGACAGACGTCTTTCCCAATGTAAGTCAATGGGAAAAAGTCTTTTTGGGCCACATGGCATCACGTGACAGACCAGGAAGTTGTAATTCCACCGTTTGGCCACTACGTAAAATTTGCTTAAAAAGCCCCGAAATAATGTGTAAAATGTGCTGCTGAAACTGAATATCTTAAGATAACAATTAATCGATTAATAATAATCTGAACATTAATCAGTAATGAGAATAATCGTTAGTTGCAGCCCTGCAGCACATGTTTCAGATCGGAGTGGCTCCCATGTTGAGACAGTCAGATGACAACAATAAAAGGACATAATAAGGGTATTCCTGGCTAAATATTATATCTTGAATAATCTTTGGCATGCACGTGTATTAAGCTTGACACAACAAAATAAAAAAAATCACAATAATAAATACTAGTGCACAGTAAGTGTACTCTGTCTACAGTACATACAAAAAGAGAGAAAATATGGATCCCGTCAGGATCATTAAATATGTAAACAGGAAATAAGAAACGATGTGTAAAAATACCAGAATTATACAGGTAGTGTAGATCTGACCAGACTGCACGTCTTCACCTACTTTGAAGGAGTAATGAGCACCTTTTTCTCCAGAGTTTTCACACTGTACAGGTTTGGAGACATAATGCCCGTGTGATGCTTCCTCATTGTCCAAGTCTGCTGGATCCAAAGTGGGCCTCAGTCTCAACAATCCCACCCACATCAATTTACAGGAGTAGTTAAGTCTCTTTGTTTTTCCTTCTTCTGACGCACATCAGCGTACCAGAGAGACAAGGTAACACTTTGTGTGCGTTTATATTTCCCTGTGTTGACATTGATGAGAGGGGCTTTACAATACAACACAAATATGTAGTATTGATTGGATATAATACAGTGATAAAATATCAAACAGTTGCAGCACTGCAGGAAGGAGATTCTCTCACACACCAGTTTCCTGGTCCTGGGAGCACTGGTCCAGTATCCAGTCCAGTCTGGTACGGGTGAGGGGGGGGTGGGGGTCTAGAGCAGCGAGCTGGTGGGGCTGCCGGGCAGCGGGGGGCTGTGGCTGTGCAGGGTGAGGCTGTGGCTGTGGGACGGACTCGGGCGCATCGGCAGCAGGTCGTAGTGGCTCGGGATGTGGCTGTTTCTGGGCAGGTCGTACGGGTTCTGAGGGTAACTGGGAACCAGCACACAGCCGGCTCCCTGCACGATACTGATGGTTGGTTCTGGGAGAGAGGGAGAGGAGGGACTTCAGTTAGTCAGTCGACATGAAATCAGTTCTTTTCATCATTTTTGATCTTATTCATTTCATTCTCATCTCAACGTGATGATTTACTTCTTTTCTTTTATATTTTTATATTATTGTAAACTGAATATCCTTTGACTACTTTTTGGACAGAACGTAACCAACACTAACTTGTGATATTTCAAAAGACTAATCAGTTAATCAATGAATCAAAAACACATTTCAGATTTATAGAACATTAAATAGTCATCACTTGCAAGACCTAAATAAATAAAGGTTTATTTTATTTGTAAAACGAAGAAAGATTTAGCTTTATCACTTCTGATTTTGCAAGTTTTAGTTCCTTAAATACAAACTGTGTAAACTTAATTTATATAACTAGAGACCCTTAATGTCACTACATTTGAAACTTTTTAATTTAGCTTTAAAAAAAAAAATGTATTCATCATTTTGCCTGTTTTAATATGGATATGGAAAACCTTTTGGCAGGGGTGTGAGTTAATTCATTTGGAAGTTAAGCCTCAGCTCCTATAAAAACAGTGTAAATAAAATACAGACACTCAGACCCTTAAGGACAACAATGTCCCCATTAAAACCACAGTTTTTGATCCCACATTACAGCATAAAATCATGCATTCTATTATATCAGACTTTTAATCTGTAGTCCTGGCTTCTAAATTGTAGTTTTTACTATTTTCCACCAGATTAAGTCGTTTTCTCATGTTTGCCATCTGGAGTTAATACGTGTTATTCTCCTGGTGTCCACTAGAGGCATCACAGCTGTATTATGGAGTTAATACGTGTTATTCTCCTGGTG
>NW_022280038.1:11281939-11287775 GCF_004355925.1 Anarrhichthys ocellatus
GTTATTGTCCTGGTGTCCACTAGGGGCATCACAGCTGTATTATGGAGCACTGCATCAAAATCCATGTTGTTGCTAATCTTTGACGTATCCCACACTAGGAAAAAATAAAAACCCGAGCATTTAGTGTAGAGAAAATAATTCAACTGTTTCTTCCATAAAAAACAACAGTGGCATTATGTAAACAAACATACATTTTAAGGCTTAAAAATCTGAAAATGAAGAAATAGTTGGTAGTTATGATCAGGACTGATGTTGGTTAAAAGATTTAACTCAGTAAAAGTGGAAAATAATCTCAATATATAGTGTTTTTATGGCAGCTCTTTTACATCAGACCAAAAATGTATTTATAAGGATTAAATGCATAATGTAGATTTTCTGATTTTAAATGTTTTTTTTGTTTTTTTACCGTACAGTCATTTGCTTCAAATTAATTATTTGATTGTTTACTTGTGTTACCATCTGTGGTTAAGTTTACTTACATTTTAGATTTTTAGAATTTAGAATTTAAATATTAAATATATTTACATATTGCCCTAGTCTTTATGAATACAATTTTAAGTTTAAAAATAAAATCGGAGGAAAATGTGATCGAAACAGTGACAAGCTAACCCCCCTCCCCTCCCCCATGTCGTAAACGTACCCATGTCGTAGACGTTCTTGGCGGGCGCGGTGGTCGCCGTGGCCACGATGGCGGCGGAGCAACAGTGGGTCATGTGATCTTGGTGACCCGGCGACTTCATCTCCACGTAGCTGCTCTCGGAGTGTTTGCAGGCGGCGGGCGCGTCGTTGATGGTGGCGTACGGGTTTTCACTGTTGAGGGAGCAGGTGCTGGACAACGAGCCCTTCATGTAGTCTGGAAGATAAAGAGCGTCAAACCTTCACGTGTGGAGAGACGACGCTCTGTGACTCCTTCACATGGAGCGGTTATACAATACTGTCACTGTGCGCTCTCCATCATACTGCTGCCGTATTCATATTAATTAAAGGATAATATTCTTCTATAAAAGACAAAACTACAAACTATTTTTAAAAGATCAAGACAAAATATAAACTAATACAAGCAGCTTTTCCGCTTTCTCCTTGTTTTTATGAATCATAGAAATATTTCCTGAAACCCGTTTGACTCGGTCATCACAACAGTTATCATGGAGACCGCTTTGTGATAACGTGAATTATCAGCAGGGCGCTCACTCAGATGATGACTCCAACACATTTCTGTAGATTCTGCTTTTAGAGGATGAAGCTGCCGTTATTTTTCCTCATTTGTCAAAAAATCTATCTTTCTCACAAAACTCTTCTAAACTTCTAAAGACTCTCCCAAAATCCTATTTCCTAAAACAGCTGGTCACTGTAGTTTTTTAATCAAACAAACAGGAGGAAAAAGTGCGTTTGTTAGGAACTATTTTGCGCGGCGGATTAATCCACATTTGGGAATCACCAGACTCATCCTGTAATAAACACACATGTTAGAGACAACAAAGGTTTCACTGCAAGGACAACATCAACATTCAAAGGCAGTTAAAACAGAAGAAACAACTCAGCATTCAGTTATTGAAAAGGAAAGACCCCCCGGGTGAGTTTTGGGAGTGATGGGGGTCGAAGCAGAGAAGGAACAACACACAGAGGAGTCGGACTCGTCCTGCAGAGACACAAAATAACATGTAAACAACATCAGTTACAAGCGTTGCATTCAAGGACACGGAGCATTCAGGTACAGGCCCCAGAGGGTTATTCATGCTGCACACAGCGCCGCCTCATCCACGTGTAAACTTCACAGGTGAGTAAAATGTCTTCCTCTGCTCTTCTCTCATCAAGAGTTGCAGAACTCTGTTAATCTCTGTTCTACTTCTGATAGATTCCTACATTTCCCAGAAATCCTTTGGCCAACCTTTGATGTGTTCTTTGCATTTTGAGTAAGTCACACTCCTGTACATGTAGACGTGTATGCATTTAGATGTAGGCTAATAACTAGAGGACTCTATGCTTTTTAATGGCTGCTGCATTTAAATCAAATGTAAATATTCTACATTTCATAAACATTTACCCCAAAATAAGTTTTCTTTGGAAACTTTAACATTTTAAACAAAGGAATGTTCGACTTCCCTTTCTTATATCAGTACTTAGATAATAAGACGAGATCATCTTTAGAAGTTTTGGCAGGTCAAAGTTTTTCTGTCAGGGTTATTTTTTCCTGCGCGATAAACACAAGCTACATATATTGTTATGTAAATAAGTAAAACTCACCTAAATATAATCATACAGTGGTACTGTTGTGATCCAAGCTGAAACAATATTACTACTTCTGTATATATATACTCCCGTATCTTTTAAAACAGCAGGGAGGGGAGGGGGTCGTTTGTTTTTATTTTGAAATTAAAAAGTAAAAAAAAACTAAAAATAAAAAGAATTACAACACTACACAAATGTAACTGGCAAAACTTTTTTTTTTTACATTTCATATATGAAACAAATTACGGAACTTGCAAAGAATATCCTGGCAAAACTTTTTTTCACCTGTTCTTAAATCATAAGAAGAGAAAATAATTTAGATCCGACTTCACATTGTTTCTTCTCATTTCACCTCACAGGCTTCCGTAGCCGGCAGTCTGGATACTGAAACTGATATATGTTCGAATTATCCAACATTAAGAAAAGTCATTTAAGAACCCACATTTTGTCCTGAAAGTCTGTTTTTCTAAACACATTCTAATAGTATAAATAATCTACATAATCAATAAGATCATTTATAAACCTTTGAGGACTCGGAGTTAGAAGAACTGCTTATTATCTTCTCTGTGTCTGATTTGATTTTCTCTCACATATGATCACATGTGAATTCCAGTCAAACAAAACAAACTGCAGTACGAGGTTCAAAATGCAAGCTGGGCAGTCATTGGCCGAGGGGAACTGTTCGAGCAAGAGGATTGGTTGAGGGGTCGGAGGTTGATGAGGTCACGCGGGATGACTCCGCCCTCTCACTGTACCTCTGTAGCGCGGCTCCACGTGGTAGCTGTAGCGCCGGTCGATGCAGTAAACACCTGCACAGAAACCAGAGAAAAGAAAGAAGTACTTCTATGTACTCTTGAGTATTTGCACTCCGTTACTGCGGATCGATATAGCTCAATGTAGCTCGTCTAGCTATGTTGGTGACGTAGATCGTGCGAGACCAGAGATGTAGTTCACTGATCAGCGTCACACCAAACTAAATGATACTACGACAAATATGACAAACAGACTTGTTTTTAAATGATCTTTTAAATTGACAAACATCATGTTTATGTGTAATTCAAACGGGATAAAAACATGATTTGTCTTTGTGGCCAAACTTAACTGCTTGACTTAACAAAAAATGACGACTAAACACTAAATGAAACATTTCGGGGGATAGTTTCATGAAATAACAATAGAATGATTTGATTGTAAAGTGTTTTTGGGGGAAGATGTTTTTAGTTTTTTCATAGCAGATCAAACTTGATCAACTTTAAAGCTGCAGCGTCAGAATACAGACTGTCCTTCAGTCCTCACATGTTTCTGCAGAAATCAAACATTGTGAACCGTCATTCCCTTCGTCGTGAGATAAAACGAGGCAGACTGACCCATGTCACTGAGGTTACAGTAGGCCCCCCACTCTGGAGCGCTGTTCCTGTGGCGCTTCTTCTTCTTCACCTGGGAAACGCACAGAGAGTGAGAACACGTTAGAGAGCACTAATAACATCGTTAATTTCGTTTCCAGCGAAATATTAATGACTTCATGAAGTGACTTTGCTTTTGTTAACATAACTGTTGCTGCTCTAGCAACAATATCCAGTTATATCTAAATAATAAATAACTTCTATTCCTGTTCTGAATTTATTTGTTTTTAAAATTCTATATATGTTTTTAAAAGCACTCCTTTAGTCGTGAAAAAGAGCAGAGTATTGATGAGAGTATTCCCTTGTAGTAAAGATAACTCTCTATTACCTAAAGGTCCACGTCAGTTCTCTGACACGCTTGGAAATGGAGGACTGAGCTCAGCGGTATTTAGTTGGTTGCAATCTGCTTCTCCACCACTAGAGGCCACTAAATCCCACACACTGTTCCTTTAAGGTAAACTGCTGTGAGCACCATAAAGTTCTGTTCACAGCACCTGCATTGAGTTGAAGGCAGACATCTCTAAACCTCTGTGTTCACATCATGATGCTCGGTGCTCAAACACAGTCACAGTTGATGGACGATGTTTTCCTCATGTTGAGTTTTTAACGGGAAGATGTCGGCCATTTTATCTGACCATTTTGTTGCTGCTGTTTACATTCATTATGATGCAAATTTAACAAATGCACGACAGGAATGTACTGCGGATTTTGTTCTGTTTGTCAAGTGTTCGTTGTGTAGCAAACAAGCTACAAATGAATTCTGTTGCATCCCTGTGTTGCATAATGACAATAAATGAAATTTGAATACTATTTTAAACTCTGGACAAATCAAACCAACCACTGGATAAGATAAGTGAGAAAATCCGTTTACCGTAAAAAAATGTAAATAACAAATATCCCTTGTATATGTGAAATCTGAAACGTCTCGACAGAAACAAGCTGCAGCTGAAATCACACCTGCAGATGTTCAGCACAAGCGAGAGCGTCCTTTGAACCCACCTTGGCGGCGCCCCTCTTGTCCGGCTTGGCGTAGTGGCCGGCGTAGCTGCAGGGCCCCAGAGTTCGGTAGCTGGGGTTGGAGAAGCATCGGCCTACGGAGCTGTTACTGGGAGAGGACTCTGGAGAGGAGAGCAGGCCTGTGCACTGCAGCCCTGCTGTCACCACAACCAGCACATGTTCTTATACATCCTCCCCCTCTACAACGTCAACACAACACAGGCATGTGCACACGCACACAGCGCACCAGGTATCTACGCACTGACAGGTAAAGAGAAAGGAACTCCAGCTGGAACCCAGAGGAGGAACTTCAGTGTTGTAGAACATTTTCTTTACCTGCTGATTCCTGTTTATGCTCATAGAAGGATAAGAGCGACACAGATTCATTCATTCATCATTTATGTAACATTTGCTGCTTTTATCCACTAAAACGTGAGAATTCGCTGCTTTTCTGTTTGATATCATTGTAAGTTTAATATCTTTAGCCTGAGACAAAAGAAACCACATTCCACACTGTCTGACATTCTATGAACTAAACACTTAATTACAGAATAAGTTCCAGTGGTAGTTCAGGTGTTCCAGTCTGCTCGGATGTTTGAAGGAAGAAAGCCCCCTGGAGGCAAAAGCAAAGCCCCCAGAGATGCGCACGTCTTTACCTGAGAGGGAGTAGTCGGTGGAGTTGATGTGCAGGGCCGGCGTGTAGGTGACGCTCGGCACGTGGTGGCCTTTCTCTCTCTGCCGGTAGCGGAACCAGACCACCAGGCCGAGCATGGCCATGATGAGCAGCAGCAGGAAGATGATGCCCAGGACGGCGCCGGCTGACTGGCGCTCTGAAGCCAGAGCCGGGCTGATCTTGGTGTAGGGGTTCAGTTCCTCCATCATCAGGGCCGCTGAGGGGAACAGGGAACAGGTGAACATCTGAACTCCTGTGACTAACAGGCAGCATCGCTTCAACCAATCCTCATATGAAAGCTGCTACGAGGAACCTTCTGTTCGTCTTGGTCTTCTCCTCCCCGTGGACTAAAGTGGTAGTGCTCCTGAGAACCAGACTCCCTTCAGAAAACCTCTCATTTCACTGCAGCAGGGTCTGACAGTCTGCCCCTCTCAGTGCTGGTTCTGGTTCTCCCGTGGATATATAAACAGACCATCTTCTCTCTGATGGTCTGGTTTACTGAAGGAGGTCATATATAGGATCAGGACTACACTGA
>NW_022280038.1:11287785-11306606 GCF_004355925.1 Anarrhichthys ocellatus
ATATAGAGGATCAGGACTACACTGAGACTGGTTCATATAGAGGATCACGACTACACTGAGACTGGTTCATATAGAGGATCAGGTCAATGGAACGACGTTACATTGTTAGAATAACTGTTACAGAAAACAAGAGGTAATCAGATTACATTTAGTAAAAATGGGGATTACCGGCAGGATTACAGTTTTAAAATACACTTAGAATAAAACCCAAACACTGACATGCACATTCAGGCACACACTATCACACTTCTCACATATTGGCCTCTAACGTATGAAATATTGTTTGTTATGTTTCCATCTTTGGCAAATTAACTACACTCCAAATAAAAGTGTGGGATGGTGGAGAGAGATTTTTAAACTATAACTGTATATAAAATGATTTTACAGGAGCTGGATTATTATCAATATGTGTTTTATCAACATGATATCTATATTTACTTTTTAAATATTACAGTTGACCGTCAATTCTACTGACTTCGAAGTGACTTCCTTATGCAGATTTCTGGTGTTCCGGTTGTCTTTTTGAATACTAAAATAATGTGTATTGGTGTGTTTACGTTTCCTCGGAGCCTACATGTAAACCAGCAGACAGGAGCAGCATCAAACACCCGTTCCTCCCGCTCTCACCCTGGTCACAGCGGATGCCTTTGAAGCCGATGCTGCAGTAGCAGGTTCCCGTCACGTAGTCGCAGGTGCCGTTGTTCATACACTCACACAGCTGCTGGCAGCCGTACCCAAACGTCCCCGCAGGACACTCTGGACGCGGCGGGAGGTTTAACACGTCGTTAAATCCCACAGAATCATGCACAGATATCACAGGTGGAAACTCATGACTCAGATTATCATATTATTAAAGTTACATTCATGGCTCAGCCAATCATGTGTGCAGATAAGTAGAGCGAACACATAATGTTATACTTGACGCTTTTGTTTTGTAAGTATAACTTGATTTTAATACTGCTAACTACACTATCTCCAGACAAAATACACTTTACCTACCAAAATATTTCTCTTTTGTATTTACTTATTGACTCATATTGAGCCCTATTTGTTATTATACTTATTTGTGTTCTACAAATTTTTTATTTTACCAATTATGAATATATAGGACTTCAATTTTATTTTTTTCTGTGGCTTTATTTTCAATATATATATATATATATATATATATATTAGTGCTGAGCAAGTTAACGCGTTAATTTTGCGTTAACGCATTCATTAATTAACGCCGACAATTATTTTATCGCACGTTAAGGCATTTTTATAATTTTGTTTTTTTTAATTGAAAGACAAGAGACAATACATAGACATAACAACAAGAGGATGACAAGAACAGTGGGATAAAAGCCAGCAAACATCCTGTAGTCAGTCATGTTAGTGCGCCTATATGCTGACATTCACGGTAAACGCATTCAAACGGCACAGATCGGGAGCGAGCGAAGGACTTTGAAAGTTAGCGGAAAGATTAACGTGAGACAACATCCAGTTTCTTCAGACGGACATCCGGTTTTCAGAATAAGATGCCAACAAAGTATGAATTATATTCACATTAAGTATAAAACATGCTACCTGCATCTCGTGAACCAAATGTTATTGCCCTTTTGTTCATATAGCAGTACTTTTAAAATAAAAGTGCGCAATACACTACTTTTGAATTCATTATTGAACTTTGCCATAACAATGCGATTAATCGCAAAAAATCCATGCGATTAAATATTTTAATCGTTGCCCAGCACCAATATATATATATATATATATATATATATATATATATAGTATTCTAGTTTTATGAAGTTCCTTCTCTTATCTATAATTAGCAGTCGGCGATGCGACAAAATCCTGTTACATGTAATTTGATATCATGATAGCAGCGTAAGTAAGTAAATAAATAAATAAGCAAATAAGTAATTAATTAAGTGAATAAGAAGTAAGTAGGTAAATAGGTAAGTAAGTAAGGTGAGTAAGTGGTAAGTAAGTAAGTAATTAAATGAGTATTATCTTTACTTTGCAGCGGTTGTTGTTGCTGCTGTAATACTTTATTTCCCTGAGCTGGGTCAGTAATGTTTATTTTATCTCAATACACACAGAATGATGTTAAAAGATATAACTAATGTTTATTCCATTAAGATACATTTCAATATAAAGTATAATCATTCTTAATATGGTGGAAATACGTGAACGTGTCATCGATGGAGTCACTGCTCCAGCTCTAGAGTCTGAAGTCAACAACAACACAGATGTGCAAACACTCACTGAGCTCACAGCTCTGTCCGATGAAGCCCGTCCTGCAGGAACACTGTCCGCTGATGTGGTCGCAGTCCGCCCCGTTCTGACAGCGACACACTTCAGCACACTGGGAGCCGTAGAAACCGGTCGGACAGCCTGGAGAGAAACGTACATTTACTACGGTCGTGTTGTTTCATACATCAGCTGTTCCACTCTTCAGACCTGAGAGCTGAGCCACAAATCTGGAGACGGAAGCAGCTTTTCTGTGATTGGCTAATCTGTTCTGTCTCTAAAGATTAAACCAAACCACGTTTGCATTTTAGGCAGATTTAAACAGAAACTCCTGAAGACTCGATAGAGTGGTTGTTTGTCTGTCGGCCGTCTTGTTTCTGGTGACGCAGCAGCAGCAGCAGACTCCAACAAATCAAGGAACAAGACATTCACACAGGTTGTAAACAAACCCAGAAATATAGACTAATGTGGACATAACTGTGTTGTACACATCCATTAGATCCAATGTGTTTCTGGGTCAGTTTGGACCCTTTATACTTATGTATATATGTACTTATTATTTTTTTTACAATGCAATGGTCGCTCAAAACAAACACTTGTGATGTTTGTTTGGATAATTTGACTAAACCACTAAAACACTAACCCACTAAAACACTAAACCACTAAAACACTAACCCACTAAAACCACTAAAACACTAAAACACTAAAACACTAAACCACTAAAACACTAACCCACTAAAACCACTAAAACACTAAAACACTAAACCACTAAACCACTAAAACACTAACCCACTAAACCACTAAAACACTAAAACACTAACCCACTAAACCACTAAAACACTAAAACACTAACCCACTAAAACACTAAAACACTAAACCACTAAAACACTAAAACACTAAACCACTAAACCACTAAAACACTAACCCACTAAACCACTAAAACACTAAACCACTAAAACACTAAACCACTAAGCTAAAAGAGGACTAGTGTTCTAGTGATGACGTTTAGTCGTCTCATTTAAACTCTTGTTAGCACCACCTTTTTTAAGACACGTAAAAGCTTCTCAATTCACCGTTTACTGACCTATTGTATTGACTCTAAATGGACCATAATGTACTAAATGAACATCATGCTGTATTGAAGAAGACTTGAAACTAGAGATTGAGACCATAAACTCATGTTTACAATGTTTACTGAGGTAATAAATCAAGAGAGAAGTAGAGTCATTTTCTCATAGACTTCTATACAACCAGAGGAGTCGCCCCCTGGTGGACACTAGAGAGAATGCAGCAGAAACTGACTTCACTTCTCAGAACTGGAGGTTGCTGCCTGGTCTGAACTAACTGAACTGAACTACAGCTGTGAAAGTGACCTAAGAACATGATGGGGTCAGAAAAACATGACTTTATAGAATATGGTTTTGTTTCCTGAAACAAAGGAAACCTACGAGGAAGCTACTTGGGCGGCAGCGAACTCTACGAAGATGAAGGGAAGGAGGAAGGAATCAAAGAAAGGAATGAATGTCTTTGAGGATGGAGTTTTTTTTATCTGCCACCAGATGGAGGTGCAAGTATGAGACATTCAAAACAGGGGAACTCTGTGACTCCACTGCAAGAAGTGAGAGCCAATCGATGATGTGCTCTCACACTTGCAGCCAGAGAGTGTATCACTGTTTCCCTTATTAGATCTGTGTATGTGTGTGTGTGTTAGTGTGTCTGTGT
Source organism: Anarrhichthys ocellatus (assembly GCF_004355925.1). Lineage (NCBI taxonomy): Eukaryota > Metazoa > Chordata > Actinopteri > Perciformes > Anarhichadidae > Anarrhichthys > Anarrhichthys ocellatus. Next base: position 11,291,746 of record NW_022280038.1, read on the forward strand.
GTGTGTGAGGCGTACGCTGAGTGCAGAAGAGTCCCGTCCATCCAGGGCTGCAGTCGCACACTCCGTCTGTGGCGCTGCACTGGGCTCCGTTGTGACAGTTACATGTGTGGATGCAGTCTGGACCCCACGAGCCCTGAAAACACGCTGCCAACAACACACACACACACACACACACACACACACACACACACACACCAACAGACGTCACCATCCTGAGGACCGGCTGTAACAGAGATCAGGGCGGTCTGTGCTTTCATTAGCTTCACAAGTGACTAGGTGATTGTGGTAGTTCTGTTAAATGCCAGATGGATAATTAATGGAAGAGGCAATGGAGTAATTGCCTTTATTTTTTTCCCCGAGTTGCCTCTGATTGGTTCAGGATCAACCCAAGTGGTCGATAAGTGATGTGAGAGAGAGAGAGAGAGTGTGAAGGAGGAGGCGTCTTACGTTTAGAGCAGTCCCCGCCGATCCATCCAGGGTAGCACTGACAGGAGCCGTCGATGGGGTTACACGTACCGTTGTTGGTGCACGAACACGCCTCCGCACACGCTTTACCGAACTTCCCCCCTGGACACACTGTGGGGACGCACACGTATATACATATACGGTTAAATAACTGTCACTCATAGTGGTGCAACGGATCATAAAACTCACAGTCCTCATCGGATCACGGATCAGAGTCACGAATCGGATCAGCACAAAAAAATAATATATAAGAAATATAACTTTTAAAGAACCCCGATCACGTTTTTATTGCTGCCGATAATAATTGGTGATCATTGATGATCTATATTAACAGATAGAGATCCCTTTGTTTGATCATAGCAGCGGGCAGTGTAGCTGGTGAACATGTTCTCTGTAGGGCTGTGCCACATCCAATCAATCTCAGCAAACATCCCAGAATGATTTAATGCAAAAACATTAAGGTATCAAACACGTATTACTACTTTACAGTTAAATATTTAACCTTAATTCCAACATGAAAAAAAGCAGAAAATAACACTTTGACAAACACGTCAGGACATCTTATTATAGTCTCAGTATAATATAATAATATATATATCATATAATAATATATATATCATATAATAATATTCTGTATAATATAATAATATATATATCATATAATAATATATATATCATATAATATTCTGTATAATATAATAATATATATATCATATAATAATGTATATCATATCATAATATTCTGTATAATATAATGTATATCATATAATAATATATATACATCATATAATAATATTCACTATAATATAAAACACACATATACGTATATAATGATGTATTTATAACTATATATCATGTCTCAGCAGGTGCTTCATGTCCCTCACTCCCTAACTGTCCGTGCTGGATCTGTCCCTTTTGTTTTAAAAAGCTAAATACGTTATTAGCATGACGTCATGCAGCTAGCCTAACCTGTCTGGTGTTCAGCTAGTGGAGAAGCTTCATGGACTGCTTCCCTTTCCCGCTAGTCTGCTGTCTGATTGTGAGGTCAGGCTGATCTGGTATCAGCTCTTTGGCCTGAAGGTTCTCCTCAAAGTTCTCCTCTCAAACGGGTCTTGGGGGAGGATCGCGAGGATCGCTTCCGGTTTCAACTTCCGGTTCAAGCGAGGATGCTTCCGGTTGAAACCGGTTCAACCGGAATCGAGGAAATGACAAATAAGAGACTTCTTATTTAAGACTTAAGACTTCTCTTAATTGTCATTTCCTCGATCCTCGCTCGCTAAATCCCCACTAAATGAGTAAAATTGACAAAATGATTTACCCAAAAATGACATTGTGCATTACATAACCATTGTACTATTTCTTGGTATGGTTTTTCTATGTAATGTGCATGTTTCCACCGTTTGGAAAATAAATATTACAAATCGAAAAAAAGTTCTGTTCATGACAATACCAGCGGTAAAAGTACTGCGATACCACAGTGTAGAAATACTCTGTCACCAGTAAAATCAATCAATCAAAAGCTTACTTGAGAAAAGTACATTAAAATATACTGATAATAAAATATAGGTATACGGTGTGTGTTTAACACAAGCTGAATAGATTTGAATGTTTAGTTCTACGATATAAAATACTGTAAATACTCCTCTAGTGAATCTAGAGGCTAAATGAAACTATTACTGTCATCAAGAGATCTTAATGTGACTCATGCAATCTTAAAATAAAGTGTTTTAGGGACACTATGACATTAATACATGAGGGATGGTTCAATTATTCTTAATTTTCATCAAAAAAGATTGATAAATTATATTTAAATTGGTATATTTCAAACTGTAATCACTGAGTGGGAGGAAGACAAGAAGCGACAGGAAACCGCTAGAATAAAAGAAGGAAGACAATCTCAGATAATAATAATGACTTAAGATAATAATTAAATGAGATTTGATTCAAAGGAAAATGAAAGACTCAGAACAAAACTCACGTTAATCACTATTATTGCTGTGTACTTATCTTTAATTTGATCAACTTTTTCTTTCAATGTGCAATCATGAAACATAACTACTTATATGAAGCAGACTGAAATGATTCATCACGGCTGATTGTTCCTGATATGATGAGAGTCTCTGCAGAAAACAGGACGAGGTGGAGAAATGGATCTGGAAAGAGGTTTCTTAATCATTTTAGGGAAATGCACATCCTTCAGCTTAGGGATGTAATACTTTTTATATATTCAGATCTCTAAATGTAGTTACACTGTTAAAATAACGAGACGCAGACACCGTAGCGTCTGACGATCACACACTAATGTGCTCTGGGGTTTTCTTGATTATTGCCAATTAAAGCCAGAGAACGAGCTGCTCCTCTTCTGCGTGTTCATGTATTAACGTAGAGTTTGGTTTGAACTGAAATGTGTGAGTTTATTAAGTTAAGTGTTGATGTACAGTGTTCCACCAGGAACAATGCAGAGGAACGGTCACCTTTAAAAACAGCTCAAAACTAAGAAATGTGAGTTTGCATTTAAAGTGACCTCACTTATAAATGTTTAACGAGTGTTTGCGTTGCGTAATTATGACACAAAACAAGATACAGTGTGTGCTTGAAGTCATCTGCATTAAATATTACAGCCGTATTACTATTACATGAGCGTGTGCTGCTGTTTCCTCCTCAAGTTAATGTTTAAGATAATAAATCATATATATATACATGAGCTCTGTAGATATTCATTACTTTACATTACTCTTCTCCACTCATTTGCATTTTACTACCACGTTCCACCTGTTCACAGAATGTATTGTCTTCATTAGCAGGTTCTGCCCGTCGATGCTTAAAGGAGCCGTTAGCCCGCCGTGCATATTGTTTCCCTACAAGAATAAGAACCCAGAAGGGGAATCTTTACCACAGATCGTTATGAATGCTTTAATGAAGTCCCTCCACTTATGTAACAGTAACCAATGTGTGACTAGTGTCTGTAGAGTCTGGATCAAAGAGATCCACGTACGTATGCGTACAGAAATAATGAGAGGAGCGGGACCGCTCGGCTGCTCCCTGATGACCTGCTGTCCACTCAGCGCTCAATTAGCTTTTAGCCCAAACTCTGTGGTGACTCATCGAGTCCGTTCAACTCTTTGGTCCAGAGACAAACATCCAGACAGCTGCTGTTCCCTGATCCTCCTCCTTCATATAGAACGGGTCAACAGTCACAACACGTTAATCTGTGACACGATACTTTTAAAATCTTCAGTTTCAGCTCTAACTTCAGCATAATGTTAACAATATACAAACATAGCATACTAAACGTTATGTCAGCAGTGTATTTTAGATAGTTGATGTATTTCAGAAACCTTTCTTGTTCTCTTTGTTGAAATTATCTTTAAATCTTGACAGCAGTCAATAAATCAAATGCTCTGATAGAAAATGAAACCTGTGGCTCTAATAAGGCGTCCAATCATTTCAATCGGCCTCAATGTAATGATTGGACAACCTACCTACCTGTCTACCTACCTACCTGTCTACCTACCTACCTGTCTACCTACCTACCTGTCTACCTGTCTACCTACCCGTCTACCTACCTACCTGCCTGTCTATCTGTCTACCTACCTATCTTCCTGCCTGCCTGTTTTACTGTGTACCTGCAGTCATGACGGACGCAGCATCGCGTAACTGTTTATGCCAACATGTTGTGTTCAGGAGCACCTCCGTGAATTTCATTTCTAGGTACAATTTGCACCTTAATATAGATCAAAAAGTGATTAATTCCTTAATTAATTAAGAAAGAATGATTCGTGGGATAAACCAAAGCTTAGAAATGAAATTCAATCTAAAGAAACTATAAAGAAAAAGTACTTTACAGAGGCAGAGCTGTGAAGCGGTCCCACTGGCAGGTAATGTATGAAGAAACAAAAGCAGTCCTTGAAGTGTTGGAGGGTGAGTTTCATGCTGCAGGTACATTTGGAAACATTCCTTCACAGAAGCTTGTGTTGGTTGTTTCTATGTTGAGGAGACATTTCTTTTGTTGAGGTTTAATCGATAACGAATGGAGACAAAGAGAGAGGTCGCCGTATTATTCTCTCTTATGTAAATGTTACATCTTGAGCACTTAAAAAAAAGAGAAATGAGATTTCTTCATTAAAGCGGTGAAATGTACACAGAACAGAGAGTTTACCCGTCGATAACATCATCAGCTCGTGCAAAAGGGCATCGCACATCCGGAGGACAGCGATGGAGCCGGACGTCTGATTCACCCGAGGCCTGCTCAGAGACGCAGCGGCCGGCAGAATGGTTAATGTAGGACGGTCTTCATGTTTAATGATGATGAATATTTCACGGCACACTCCTCCACTGTCTTCATTTAAAATTCGACTTGGCAACGGACTTTGGGCCGACGCGCCTTCATTGGAGAATTAACACCTGTTTAACCGCAGAGGAGCTCAACCACACTGAAATAATGATGCACAGGAGAAAGCCACGGAAAAGACAAGTCGGATAGAATGAAGAGGCTGTTAAAAGGGACACCGAGTGAGCTCAAGGTTTCCATTTGGTCTTTTATTACCCGGTGAAGTGCAGACATTCAAGTGCTCTGCTTTGTGAGCAGAGCTTCCATTCTAACCTGAAGTTAATTAGAGATGTCACAACAAAAAATAAAAAAGGTTGTGTAAACGCAGATGTCAAGAGGCTGTTTGTGTACCAGCTGTGTTCTGTCTCGTTTCTAAATAACCCGTCTGTTGGTTAGAAAACAGCTCCTGGAAGTGTGAAGTGTGAGGAGGCGGTTAGGAAACAGCATCACGTGAGATGAAATCCTGCCACAACTTCCTGAGAGTTTGATCGACTCAGAAACTAAATATGAAAGTGTGTGGAGTGTGTGGAGTGTGTGGAGTGTGTGGAGTGTGTGGAGTGTGTGGAGTGTGTGGAGTGTGTGGAGTGTGTGGAGCGCGTGCAGCGCGTGCTCTCACACAGCAATGGGTGTGAAAAACATGTTGGTCGCTCGAGTTAATGGAAACTACTGTTACTGTTACTGTTCGAGCAATGAAACATCTGTGAACACGTAAACAAAAGTGAAAACTAGTTCAGTCGGCCACCGCTGCTATGTTTACACAACCACATGAACGATCGGACAAAAGACTTAAAAAAAATATATCTACCGGCTGAGACAAAGCAGGACAGGAGGACAGACAGAGGACAGATGACAAGAGGAGAGGAGGACAGAAGGACAAAGGGCAGTAGGACAGAAGACAGATGACAGAGGACAGGAGGACAGAGGACAGAGGACAAGAGGACAAAGGAAAGAGGACAGGAGGACAGAGGAAAGAAGGACAGAGGACAGGAGGACAGAGGAAAGGAGGACAGAAGACAGGAGGACAAAGGACAGAGGAAAGGAGGACAGAAGACAGGAGGACAAAGGACAGAGGAAAGGAGGACAGAAGACAGGAGGACAAAGGACAGAGGAAAGGAGGACAGAAGACAGGAGGACAAAGGACATGAGGACAGAAGACAGGAGGACAAAGGACAGGAGGACAGAGGAAAGGAGGACAAAGGACAGAGGACAGGAGGACAGAGGAAAGGAGGACAGAGGATAGGAGGACAGAGGAAAGGAGGACAGAGGAAAGGAGGACAGAGGACAGGAGGACAGAGGAAAGGAGGACAGAGGAAAGGAGGACAGAGGACAGGAGGACAGAGGAAAGGAGGACAGAGGACAGGAAGACAGAGGTTGTTGATAACATAACTGTTGCTGCTCTAGAAACAATATTTAGATTTAATTAAAAAATAAATTCTAATCCTGTTCTGACTTTATTCATTTATCTCTAAATTAGTTTTTTTTAAATAATGATTTATTAATGTGGAAGAGCAGAGTATTGATAAAATGAGCTCCTTGTAGTAGTACAATCCTAAAGGTAACCTGAAGATTACCTGAAGGCCACCGTAGTTCTCCAACACGCCTGAAAGGGAGGGGCTGAGGTGTATTTAGTTAATTGCAATCTGCAAATTCACTACTAGAGGTCACTAAAACGTACACACTGTTCCTTTAAGGTTGAGCATGAACCTCGAGTAGTTAGGGTCAGTATAGAGGATGCCAAGAAGAGCACTGGGATTCCTAATAAAGCCGCAAAAATAGACAAATTAAATGTTCAGAAGGTCTATTCCTCAAAACTTCAGGCAAAGAATTTTAAAGTGAGAGAGAGAGAGAAGCCTTATTTGAGTCTGTCAGTATAAAGGTTTCAGTTCCCACCAACTCTCTGAAGACGCTGATAGCTTCACTGTGACGGTGTGTCTGTCAGCGATGCTCTTTGTGACTGTTTCTGCTCATTTGCATAGAAAAGGGGCCAATTTGGGGCCAAATGTCTGCTGCATATGACCTCATTTAAATACGTGCAAATAACTCAGGATGCTGTTTATTTGGCCGCATTCTTTGAGAATTACACGGTTTATTTTTTTGTCTCATTTGTGCAGGTTTAGCAGCTACAAAAAGCTGCACAATCATTTTTTAGTGAATTCAGTGTAAAGTGAACTTCAGCCAAACAAGCACAAATGAAACTTCCCGCGTTCACATAGCCACGAGGGTTTGTGTGCTTGTTTTCTGAAGGGAGGCTTTAAAAAACTTGCATCACTTATTGTTACTCCAGAGATGTAACAAAACAAAAAACTAAACAGTTTAGTCCATGAAGCCGACACACGAAGGACTGAAGGGAAACTGACCTTGATTACAGAGCGAGCCGAAGAAGCCGGAGAGACATTCACAGTGACCGCTGACATGGTGGCACGCCCCGTCGCTGTGGACACACCGAGGACACGACTGGCTGCAGCGATGTCCGTAGAAACCAGGCGAACACGCTGCGCACACACACACACACACACACACGCGCACACACACATCGCTGTTAGTGTGGGTGTGACAGAGAGAAAAGTCCATTTCAGAGTCTAAAGGGAACCTGTGATTGGTTCTCTTATTAGTTCTTTGATCATTTTAATAATGGATTTCATGGTCCACTTAGTCTCAATTTATTTTATAAACCCCACATATATGAAAGCTTAATATCCTCCATGGTATGTATATATACATATATATATATACATACATATATATATACATATATATATATATATATATTTGTGTGTGCGTGCATGCAGAAGCCTGAAGGAGTTGCTGTCTCGTCTGCGAGGTCGACCTGTTGTAGCTCCTCTTTGTTTTCCCTCCACCACAGACCCTCCCTCCTCCTCCGACTTTAATTTACTTTAATTGATGTTCCTCTAAGTGGCGAGACAAGCTGGTGCATGCTGGTCCACCGCCTCGCTCCTGCTACAGGATTTTCCTAATTAGGATAATTGCCTTAAATCGATCACGCGGGGAGAGGCAGAACGGAAGAGAAACAACCAGTGTGTGTTATAAAAGCAGAAACAAGTCGCCTCAGACTTCCTCTGAAGATTGTACAAGAGATGATTTACAGTGTTCCTCATGAATCAGATTTAAACATGAACCTCCTCACTGGATGCACACACTGCTCACACAGAGGCTCACCTCTGAACTGTCCACCAGAACGCTTTCAAATAAATAAATGTAAGAAGTACTTTAACTTGAAGGGGAAGTTCTCCACCGGTTGTGTGGTTGTCCAGTCAGTGTTGATGGTAAACGTAGTCGATTGAAGCGATACATTCCTCAGTGCTGCTTTATTGACGCAGTGAGCTACAGGCTCTTCCTGCACCGTCACGTGACCTGAACTACAGAACTACAGGCTGCTTGGATATTTATTGGTGCATGTTAAATGTGATTTATGTGATATGAATCAGAGGTTCTTCATCTGAGGTGAGTGACGGCTCTCGAGAGAAGAGGTCCTCAAACCTTTTTAATCTTTGGGGCCATCGGAACTATTTGTATTCTAAAAGTCTTCAACCTAAATACTTGAGATTGGTTTGATACGATAAAGAGAAACACATGATAATATGAGATGAGAGGATCTTTTATTAGTCCCACCGTGGAGACATTTGCTTGTTTCATGTTGTTTTTTACTCTTTGCTGTTTTGTTCTTAAGACCGTTATCTGTGTTTTTATGCATATTTTATGTTTGCTGCTCATAAAAGAAATTTAAAATCTCAACAGGATTTTACTAGATAAATGGAGGTTGAATGTAAGAAATAAAATAAATGTTATTGAATATTAATACCACTCATATACGATTAAACAGAGGGTGGTTTAAGTAGCTGATAAGACTCACGTAGTCCTATCATAGAGCTCACGTTAAGCTAGTGCTTCAACTTAATACAATGTAATGAGAGTTTCCATTGGAGCTAATGGACACAGTCTGCTTGTATATCTGTAGATATGTACATGAAACAGCACAGCTTTATAATCTATAGCTAAATATTTGGCGGACCCCTTGACAGAGTGCCACGGACCCCTTGGGGTCCCCGGACCCCGCTTTGAGAATCCCTGCTCTGAAGAAGAGTCCCCAATTGTATAGTGTTTCAGAGCGACGGCGTCTTTTCACTCACAAACCATCTGAGTCCAGAGAAACTTTTCATTTGATTAGCGTTAGCTTAGCTTCATCGTCTCCAACATCTCGTGACTTTAACCAGCAAAGAGGAAGCTGCTGCCGGATGTTTTTATTCTGATCTTTGCTTCTAAAGAGTCAGGACGGATAAACGGTTTGATAAGAGATGTTATGTATGATGTAGTGTTTGACTTTAATTCGATTCATTCATTTTGTGCTTTTATTTTCCACTTTGGCTCTTTTTAAGTTATTTACCAGATTAACATTTTACATTCGAGAGAACTTGACTCGATAAAGTGCCGAACGTGCAGCATCGGGAAAGTAAAGGCGGGAAAAAAGAAGACTGTAAGCTCGTAAACATGGATGTGAACAGTTCAGCTCGGCTAATCTATGAGGAAACGCTTTAAACACGGTATCCACTGCTCACATGTCCGTGACGCTGGAAATACAATCCCGTGTAAACAGTAAGGAAAGAGCTTCTGCACACTATAACCTGCACATTTCATCAAATCACACGCCAGCGTTCGGTCATAGATCGGTCATAGATCAGTCATAGTCGCTTTGTGACCAAAAGCACGTATACTAATTAAATTGTGCGTGTGTGTCCAAGAGAGTGGACACCTCTTCAAAAGAAACTGTAAATCCGTGTTTCAGACAATTCGCAGCAAACTGCATTTAGACGTCATTACTTTGGCTCGTATATATGTGTGTTTATGTACTTGTCTGCACTTGTTTTGTACTTACTTTTATACATACTGTACCAGAATTCTTTGTTATCCTACATTACTTATATGCAGATACATTTATATCTGTGATAATATAATATTGGCCAATAATATCAGGCGACCCATTTATGGCTTGGGCTCTACTTCCTGGATGTCCCTGAGTGGCCGTTACAGTTTATCGTTGTTCTGTTTCTGTAACTTCTGAATGTTTGGAATTAAAAGCTGAAAAGTAAAAAAAGGAGAAGAAAGAAGCAAACGATGCTCAACTCAAAGCTAATACTTTTAAAAGGCTTTTTTTTACAATTTAAATAGTTTTTACTATTCGAGTCCTTCCTCCGCTGCAGCTACATCAGCGAGAAAAAGCTCAGCATGTGTGTGTGTGTGTGTGTGTGTGTGTGAGAAAGGTTTTCTTTACTTCTTCTGCAGTTGGTGCCGCGGTAGCCGGGAGCGCACACACAAGTTCCATCCTCCGGGGAGCAGGAGCCTCCGTTCTCACAGGTGCAGCTGTAGGAGCAGTTGGGTCCCCAGCGTCCCTCCTCACACACACCGTCGCAATGGACACCTGCAGGAAACACACACACACACACACACACACACACACACACACACACACACACTTTTAGTTCGGTGGGCTTTGTTCTCAGCTACTGAGCTTTTAAGTGAAGTCAAACTGACTTCACAGAGTTTCAGATGTGTCACTTATACTTGAAGAAGAGAGAATGATGCAAAAGAAAGAAGAACTTTGGGGTGAGGGAACATTAGCAAAGGGCTTTTTAAGCAGCTCCTCAGACATTGAGTCAGCAGGGGAGGACAGAGAGGGAAGGAGATGACGTGAGGACGGATGTGACGGATCAGAGAGACAATATGTTGAAGGAAACAGCTGCTGATATTCTATAGATTTCTTTCTGTATTTCTGAATGTATCAACTAACAAGTATTGTGTGTATCAAAGCCTGATGTATGTATTATTCTGAGCCACAGCTCCGTTGTTAAACTGTCTGACAAATTCAACCACAACGAATCTATTTCCTCCTGTTTGTTTAAAAAAAAGAAAAAGAAAAGACTACAACCTCCTGTTCCGAGGAGTGAAGTCAAAGCTTCATGTGTTAAAGCTGCATTCTCTCTAGTGTCCACCAGGGGGCGACTCCTCTGGTTGTATAGAAGTCTATGAGAAAATGACTCTACTTCTCTCTTGATTTATTACCTCAGTAAACATTGTAAACATGAGTTTATGGTCTCAATCTCTAGTTTCAAGTCTTCTTCAATACAGCATGATGTTCATTTGACAACATTATTCATTTCACAACATTATTCATTACTAATTAAATCATTCATTTCACAACATGCCATATCTATAAATTGTGAGAAGAGCGAATTTGTGCGTAAATTAAAGTTCATTTTTACTGCCATTTCCTCATCACCTTATATTATCTTGAACCGGTAAACCAGCCAATTAGAAGAGACGTATGTTTAATAAATCACAACTTTGTTGTATGCATGCGTCATTGAAAACAGAAACACTTGTTCATTACTCTTTTCATTTCCTCTGATCAGTTCAATAAACAGAGTACGCTCACTAGCCTTATACATTACATTTCATGTTATAGGTATAATGAACATTCAGGCTCCCTCATGTGGCTCAAAGGTGAACTGCAGATATAAATGTTAAATAAAAGACTCACAAACAATATCTCCTGCGACCCACCTGGGGGTCCCGACCCAGACCTTTGAGATTTATAGCAACACACTTTGTTTGCACATTTAAACTTGTATGAACAAACTGAAATTCACCCAAAGAGGCTTTTTGCCTTTTAATCAGCTGCTGAAGTGTCTCCTTCTTTCATCAGTCTTGCATGTGTGTGTGTGTGTGTGTGTGTGAGAGAGGCAGCAGTCTGTCTGGCTTGCAGAGCGGATCAGAGTCCTCGGTGCTCACAGGGGACAGTCTGCAGACCGCAGTGCCCGAGAGACTCACATTACATTAATTCTTAGCTACACCCACAGCCACACAGGAATAAGCTCAGCACATCTAAATATGAAGAACAGACGGACAGAGTAAGAATAGTGCATGTGCACCCCCCCCTCTCTGCAGACTGGCGGATCTGCAGCTCATTAGAAACTTCCTTTGACATGGAATATGAGAGAATATGAGAGTGGGGCACAGGCAGCCATTATAACTCAATTAGTAAACTACCTCTGAGAGAAAAGTGGGTGAAAATCAGGAGCTCAATTCGTGGAGGCTGTGAAGTTAAAAACAAAGAGAGGTGTAGGAGGAGGGGGGGGGGGGACGAGATACGAAGCAGAAGAAGGAACATTACGCTGTAAAGTTTAGGGAGCGCTAACACCTCGTATTCATCTCCCCACTGCAAGATGATTCAAAAATATGACACAAATAATATTCGTACTTCTGAACCAATTCAGTTCATGTAAAATGAAGGCAAACACGTAAGAATATGAATCCACTGTTTCATTCCTCTCCATGAACACGAGCTGCGTCCCAACTCCTCACGAACACACCACATATTCTTTCAGGGTTTCTGAACACTGAGACACGATCCAGCACACAGAACACTAAACTCCTGGATTCAGAGGGTGGAGTTAACGCACACTACCTTCCCACAATGCCGTTCTCAAGAGAAAGAACAGACACTTGCAGAAGTATTCAAACTAACAGTTGAGGAGTCGCTGTGAGACAGACTGAAGGGACATCAGGAGGACAATGTGTTAAAATCATCCAAAAGCATTTTGCTTTCTGTTCCTTCTAATGTTGAAGTTTTGACGTTAGTAATAAAATCTCCTGCGACACTTTAGATTAAACCCAGCTTAACTTTGACATTCTTGGAAACAACATAGACCCTTTATTTATTTATGTCAAGAGACCAGCAGTGAAGACGCAGACGTCTCTGGCAGAAACATGTAAATTTGTCTCCATCCTCTGGAAACACACTGCGTTGGATTCAAATTCAGACAACTTTATTTTTTTCCAAGAAGGGAAATTAATTTGTAGCTTTACGTGGAAACGCACGTTCCAGGTAGATTACTTTGTAACATGAACAGCATATATCTAATTGAACTGGCTGGTTGATACTCCAACAGAGAGACAGCTCAGTGAAGTACAACGATACGTTCTGCTGCTCGGAAACCATGGGGATTCTGTAGAACTGTTGGAATATTGATCCTGACAAACGAACATGCAACAACCAGACATTTTGATGCTGCGAACAGTTTTAATGTCATTTTTAAAGCTTGATAACTCGTCTGGATGCCTGAGACAAAAGAGCCACTTCTGCTGCGGACATGCACACTCATATTCTTGATGACGTCGGCTGTAAAAAGGTCTATTCTTGGTTTATTGTCTCCATCGTTGTCGTGGTGTCGACAGCACTACCTCCCCCAGACTCTTCTCTCTCAGAGTGTGCCTGTTCTGGTGCTTTCCTGAACATACCTGCTGCCAGGAGACTCTGACGGTCACATTGTTTTTACGTCCTAAAGCGTGGCTTCATAACTCACCTGTCCAACCTGCGACACAGCGACAGAAGCCGCTCACTGGATCACAGCCGTCAGCATTGGCGCAGTCACATCTCTCTCTGCAGTCCAGTCCGTACGATCCCTCCTGAAAGAGCCAGAACAAAGTAACTTATATTACCGTTTTTAAACTCCGGTACTATCAATGAGACACTGTGCAAAATACAAAGAGCCACGACGGGCGCTTACGGGACACGGTAGGTCGCAGTACTCGTCCCTCCAGCCTGGAGAGCAGGTGCAGGTGCCGTTGACGGGGTCGCAGGCCGCCCCGTTGGCACACTGACATGTCTGATTGCAGCTTAGTCCCCAAGCACCGCTGGAGCAAGGGATGGAGCAGTCCACACCCTGCCAACCTGAACAGAGACACAGTCCAAAGACCGCCAGGCGGACAATTTATCGGAGTTTATCGTATAAAGCAATCTGTTTGGAAAGGTTCTATCAAAATAAAGTTGACTTATCTATTTAAAACATTGCTACAATGACAATTATCACAACTTGGGTCTCACATTCATACTTTTCTCCATTACTTCTACCGGTTATGATAAAGTACTCAACTAAGTACTCGATGTGATCTGGGAACACAGCAACTATAATGCAATTAAGTCACAATCTGACATTATAATAATCTTATGTATATAAGAAGTGGACGTAGTCGTCGTAACGTCACTCATTGGTTTGTCGAATGACGTCTCCGACCAGGAATGTTTGCTGCAAATCAATCTGCATTTCTTTCCGCTCACTTCCTGTCGTCTCTCTATCGACTTTCTTTCTAATCAAGGCATGAACAACGAACGTGGACGTGTTGATGTTGGAGACATTTCTCGGCTATGAATTAACAATGCTTTTAAACACTTGTCTAATACAGTATTCATCTTGTTTCAGTTATTACTGGCTTTTATCCGAAAGAAGGCAACATATGCTGAAACATTGATACTTAGAGTTTAAATAAAAAACTGCTTGAGTGAGTGTCCTGATCTTCCCTCCTCCTCCTTCAGTGTAATTTCTTTAACACACAAAAGAAAATGTCAAAAATTCTTTTGATACGCAAACCAGTCGGACCCCCCGCCTCCTCACGCCTCTGAAGAAAAGAGACGTAGACCTGATAGTATATTGAGCTGTATAGATCATCAGATGTTTGCTCTACGAGCATCTATGGACAAAACATGTTTGATAAACGTCTTTAATCAGCCTGAACTTTTCCCTGATAACTTAATATAACTTATAGCTGTGACAGAAGAAGGAGACCAGGGTTCACAGGGTGATGACAGACACCCACTTGTTCCAGTGAAAGCTCTCCGGCCCCCGGCCCGAGCGCTCTGATGTCTCTCCACTTTAATTACCCACGTTCCCCCACGAGCATCAGCGGGGCATAAATATTTAATGGACGCTTTTATTGAGAGATATTAAGGAGGTGAAGTTGAGAACAAAGTACGAAACAAGGAGACCGTTGAGGTGGATACTTTTATATTTTTGGGACAGTGCGGAGTTTGACAGGTGACCTTAGAAAATGATTAATCTAAAACTTCAGATTCAGAATAAGAATCACAGAATTTGACTTCAAACTTTAAAAAACTGATATCTATAATAATCTATAAAAATAACAATTCTCAATAAACGAAAATAAGCCTCTGGAATATCAGTAAGTTATAGAATCTATGGTCATGAATCATAAC
>NW_022280038.1:11306616-11310537 GCF_004355925.1 Anarrhichthys ocellatus
AATCATAACTCTGGAATATCAGTAAGTTATAGAATCTATGGTCATGACCTATTTCCCTGATCAATTCACTGCATAGAGACGTACTCTGGGTCTCTAATAGGTTTTCTTTGAGAAGCCCTTCTTGTTCAGCCCGTTTTACTCAGAGAGGAATTTTAGGTTAGAAACCAGTAATGATAGTATTGCAAGTATAATTTGAGGTACTTGTGTTTCACTTGAGTGTTTTAATTCTATGCTCATTTATACTCGATGCTACTCTAGGAAGAACATTTTCAATTTTTTTATTTAAAGGTGCAGTTTGTAGGATCTGGCGACATCTAGTGGTGAGTCTGCAGATTGCAACCAACTGAAACTGTCTGAAACGCAAATGTCCCTATCTGGATCCAGTATTTGGTTTGTCCATTCTGGGCTACTGTAGGAACATGGCGGCCACTCCGTATATACAGTATATGCATATACTGTATATATATATATATATATATATATATATATATATATATATATATATATATATATATATGTGTGTGTATAAACGGCTCATTCTAAGGTTACAAAAACACAACAATTCTTATTTTCAAGTGATTATACACTAAAGAAAACATACTTATTCATATTATATTCAATGTCTTCCAATAGATTACCTTAAATGCTCACACTGTTCCTTTAACAGATATTTTACATGTGATAATTCAATACACTGTTAAATATTAAACCATGGCTCACAACAGTTTTGGCTTGTGACTTTGCACCAAATATTTTGCACTTGTTGCTGTTTTGTTTTTAAGTCTGTTATTCATGTTTTTATGTGACACTTGTGAGACGATCTTGGCCCGGATCCCCTTGGCATCAATACTGTGTTTGTTTCTATAAGGACAATCTTGAGGAGTGAGTTAAAGATGAAATATTCATAACTGCTGAACAGAAACCTTCTCTGCAGATGCAGGAGCCGTCGATGTGCGAGCAGGAGATCTGGTTGTGGCAGGAGCACGAGGAGGTGCAGTTGGTCCCGTAGAGGCCTGCAGGACAGCTGACGGAGCAGTCGTCTCCCTGGACACAAAGGACAGATACAGAGAAACTAAGACACTTACATTTGAAAGTACTTCAGTGTTTTTCTACTGTCATGTGTTCACATTTAGGCCTTGATCAGTAAAGCGTGTTTAAGCAGCCTGTGGCGGCTTTTTGTTCATATTTTGAATGATTGTGAAGCGTCTTGCGTTGCTGAGCGCCTCACATTCCTCCCTCTATGTGCCGTGTGTGTTTGTAGGGGAACCCTGAGACATGTGACTTTACCAGCTGTAGTTACCCTGATCTCAACGGAGAGAGCAGCAAACTAGTCGAACTTGAGATTTTAGGTAAGTTGTTGAGTGGTTCGGAGGCAATCTCTCAAATATCTGCTTTACATTTCACATGGAGCACCTTTGAGCTCTTAACGGTTGATGGTTACATTTCTCAGAAACACACTTTCAACATTATCTTCACTGTAGTCGTCTCCCATCAATAGCTCTGTATATACTGTCCCTCCCCCTCCTTTCTTTTGTTGGTAATATTTTGTCTTGAGTGTAAAAAATCTGGACTTTTGACCCTCTCTTGACATGTTTAAATATATTTAAAGATATTTTTTGGCAGAACAATGTGTCTTGATTCTTTTAGCCTCTGATTTCTGCATGTTTTGTGTCCGTTGTTGTGTTTTGGTAAATTTTATTTTGTTTGTTATCGGTCTCCGTTGGTACTTTTTGAAAGGTTTTACTTGCTGCCTGTTGACCAGGACTCCCTACCGGAGCAGATACAGTTGAACATTTCTGGTTAAATAAATATGAATAATGGATAAACAAAATGAAAATCTGAAGATTACATAGTTTGTCCACCAGATAGCACTGAAAAAATGAATATTCATCTGTGAAACATCCCCAAAAAAATAATAAATCCAAAAGGTCTGTATCGACATTGTTTGTTTATTCACGTGCTAGATAAAAAAAAAAAAATCATCAATATCAATATTAGCCTCAGAAATCGAGTATTGATCAGGATACACTGTCCATGTTATCAGATACTGTAAATACAACACAATGGACCTTTCTGTGGACAATGAAAACTGATGAACATGCTTCTGTCGTGTGAACAGGGCGGAGTCAGATATCACTCCATATTCACTATTCACCAAATTAATCCTCCAACATTTAGTTTGAGTGTGAAAGTATTGCACACGTCTTCCTGCTAACAACCAAACATTGTGTCGTATTCTACAGATGCTAAAAGCTGTCAGTCTGCTTCATAAACAAGTGTAAAGGTGAAGTGAAGACGTTCCTTTAGTTGAATGTGTTTTCTTTCTGTGCAGCGTGCTGAGAGGCGTTTCGTGATGACTGCAGCGCTCATTCACTGCCTGTGCTTCTTGTATTCTTCATGAGGCGGCCCGCTCCGTTGTTGCCACTGTGTGTGGAGGGGTTTTGAAGTTTTAGAAATAAGTTGACTGACAGCAAGTTTTCCACCACCGTCTCGCTCGTCTTCCTGCAGCTCAGCTCCTGGGAAACAGGTCTTGCTTGGGGTTCATCTTTAAAATTCATTATGAGCTCACGACTGCTTTAAATTTGATGGCGGCTGCGGAGACGCAGCACAACAAGCACATGTATTATGGAGGAGAGAGAGACGATCATCACTGACGGCGTCCCTGCAGAGAAACACGATGTCTGTGCTCGTCCAATCAGTAGAGGACGAGGTCGGAAGACAGCTCGGCCTTAGCAGGGCGGCTAACCTTATTCTGCGCTGTTAGCACGCTGTGAAACCAGCTCCACATAAACCTGAACCTCCAGCACGCCGTCGCATTGATCGGGACCTTCAACATATAAACTGTGCTAATGAAAGCTGCCCGCTTCCAACCGGCTATTAATCTAATATTCACAAAGACAGGAGAAGTGAGAAGCCTCATTAATAACTTTGTGAATAAATAACTCCGTGTGGGCCCAATAAAGAAAATCATCCGAATTCCCAGGAGAAGAAGGAGCTTCTAGAAGTGAATATCAAACACATGTGGATCAATGACTCCTGATATCTATCAAACGATTTTGTTTGCAAAGAGGTGAAGTGGAGCGTTATTTTGTATTCATCTAATCTTAAATCCAAGATCAGAACCAAAACATAAATAAAGTATTAATCTAGAAGCAAATATAAATGTAAGAGTGTCCAGAGAGAAGGGTTTTGTGGATATTTTCACAGTTTACATTTTCTGATTTAAAGACGGTGAATAACTGTAAATTGTTTGGAGGAAAACTTTCTGTCAAACTATTTTTCCCTGAAACCAACACAACAGTTCCTCGTGGTACGACACATCTGCAGATTTCAAACCTTGGCTCAGAGTTGCACATGTTCACAGATATCGATTGACAACACCTCGGAGAGATTCAGTTTAAAGCTGGTTTCTTGTCCACACTGACACATAAAGAGCAGCAAACAGCGGGTTACCAGTACAGCATCAGTTCCCTCTTAAAACCAATAACGCTCACGCTGAGAGCAACATCTGACTGACTTCAGCTGCTACGAACCAAACGGACATTCTTCCACAGCGCTCATCCTGCTTTCATGCTCTGAAACCCCCGATGTTCCCTGTCCACTTATCAAAGTCCCCGTCCTCTGTGTGCTGTAAGGTGTCTCATCTCCACTCCGCTCAGTCGCTGTAACGTCAGTCAACACACCAGGAGGGCCGGCGACCACAGAGCCTCTCCAGTTACTGCTTCATGCACATACTTTAATATTAACACTCAATCCATCGGATATTATTATTGAACTCGCCTCCACTGAACCTGACACAAACATTGATCCTGATTCTACTTTTAACGAATCATAAAACTCACGGTTGGGTTATAAAAGTACATTTATCTCTGAAATGTAGTACAGTATAAAGTACAATATGTACCTCTGAGATGTAGTACA
>NW_022280038.1:11310547-11332352 GCF_004355925.1 Anarrhichthys ocellatus
AGATGTAGTACAGTATAAAGTACTATATGTACCTCTGAGATGTAGTAGAGGAGAAGTATAAAGTTATAGAGTGCAAGTTCCTTGAATTTGTACTTAAGTACAGATTTTGAGTGAATGTACTTACATTCACTTCTGATGCTAACAGGCTAAACTTAGATGTGTTAGCATTTAGCTCACAGGCTTCATGCGTTTGCTAACAGGTTGAAGATGTTATGGAGGTCCTGATGAAGTGAATCTCTTCTTACAGCTTACACACACAAACCTGCCCTGACAGTGACACACACACACACACACACACTCTCTCTCCTTTAGGTTGACCTACTGTAAAGTGCACCTGCAGTAGCCGTTCTACATTAAGAGCCGTGTCCTGTGACTCTACGACTGAACCTGCAGCGTCATCAGCAGCTGATGAATGAACCTCAGCATGTTACAGAGCGTGTTCTGCACCTGCTGCCACAGAAGCCTGCACACCTTATATCTTCACATGTTGGCTGGAAAGAGCCTCCGAACTGAATCCGGTCCCTCAGCAAAGATACTAAAGTTCTGAATGAAGAGTTCATTTACACCTTCAGCAGTTTACACCAGAATTGTATTTGTTTAAATCGTGATTTTTTAATACACTTGTGATTAAACGTATACGTCTCTGGTAGAGAGCTGTCAATCACTGTGTAGCCCCGCCCTAAAGCATCCCCTGCTTTATGGTCTGTTTGACTCTAAATGGACCATAATGTACTAAATGAACATCATGCTGCATTGAAGAAGACTTGAAACTAGAGATTGAGACCATAAACTCATGTTTACAATGTTTACTGAGGGAATAAATCAAGAGAGAAGTAGAGTCATTTTCTCATAGACAACCAGAGGAGTCGCCCCCTGGTGGTCATTAGATAGAATGCAGGTTTGAAGACATGAAGCATCGTCAGAACCGGAGGTTACCGCCTGGTTGACAGCCACTGAGCTGCTCCTGCCTCACACATCCATACACCCCTCTCCTCAGCCCCTCGCCCACTATTTTAGGGTCTTTCAAAATGATGCGGTGGGTGGAGTTAGGCTCAGACCTGTGGGTGAAGATACACTCTAAGTAACAACACCTCTGTACTTATTTTAACCCAAATCACCATCTTTTCCTCAACCTGACCAAGTAGTTTTGTTTCCTAAACACTGCAGGGGTTTGTACAGGCGCACTGAACGCTCGCGTTGACGGACATTTGTAGAAAAACAGAGGAGATATAAACAAAAAGCTCTTCATCTTAAGAACCGCTTTACGAGGACAGTAGATTAGAAATGTTACATGTGTCTTTGGTTGATTTATTAGTCCTCCTGTCCAACTCAAATACATTGTTTTTCCTTTCAAAAGCAAAAGACCGGCAGCGAGTGAAACTATCATTTCAGCACATTGTCCGCAGAAGTAATTTGTTTTTCGACCACTTAATGCAAAACTATTTAATTGAATTGGTCTGTTAACTTTACGCACATTAACAGAGCAGTTAAACAGTTAAAGTATCCACAAGTATTCTCATGAAACACCTGCAGCTCCTGATGTTAATGTGAAGCAGTGATGTAATTCAGATGTGAATCAGCAGCTGTTTGTGTCTCTTACTATGAACCCCGGAGCGCACAGACACGCTCCCGTGACGCCGTCACAGTCGGCTCCGTTGGTGCAGGCGCACGGCTCTCTGCAGCCCTCGCCGTAGTAACCCGCCGGACAGGTCTCGTTACAGTAGAGCCCCGCCCATCCCTCCGCACAGGTGCACTCTCCCGACAGAGGGTGGCAGCTGAGAGGGAGAAGGGATGAGAAGTCAGTCGGTGTACATCGTAAAGTCCAGGTCACCCAGACCTGGAAAAAGTCATTCATGCATTCATCTTTTCAAGGCTCGATTACTGTAACTCGCTTCTCTCTGGCATCAACCTCTGCTGCTCACTGGTTCTAACAGACGACATCACATCACTCCAATCCTGGCTTCTCTCCACTGGCTCCCTGCTCCTCTTAGAATTGATTTTAATATACTGATCACTTTTAAAGCACGTATATACAACATGTTGACCCTCTATGAGCCAGCTTGCAGCCTCAGGACCTCGGGCTGGGGCCCTTCTAGTTGTTCCAAAGTCGAGGCTGAAAACCAAAGGTGACCGTGTTTTTGCCATCAGGACCCCTCGGCTTTAGAATGACCACTTGAACATGCAGTAACTCAAACACAACCTTCCTCTGTTCACGCTGCGTCGGGTGGAGAATGAAAGCGACGGGCGGTTTCAGTACCTGAGTGTGTTTGCAGCTTTGCAGGGGCAGTATTTGTCACAGCTGAGTCCGTACAGGCCCGGGGGACAGAAGCGGTCCTGGCAGCTGGGGCCCTTGAAGCCCTCGTTGCAGAGGCAGGCCCCGTTGATGTGGTAGCACTTGGCTCGGTTCTGACAGTCGCACTTGTGGGCGCACTGCGGCCCGTAAGTGCCAACCGGGCATTCATCCTGACATCTGAGTCGTGATGAAAAACAGCGAGTGAAAGCAGCGATGAGGGGAAGGTGTACGTCAGCATAATGAAGAGGATGATTCCAGGTACAGAGCTTTTAAAGCTCATCTTTACAGGACATTGTCTTTCATTCATCTCTGGTTAATAAAGATAATCTAATTTCAAAGATGGTATTTTAAGTGGGCATGCAATCCTTGGAGATAAAGTGAATCCTTGTGTATAGATTCACTTTATAAAACATAAAATAAACGCTGTTTTCTGAATTGAACGTAGATCCTATATATGTATAAACTATATATATAGTTCTTGGCTGTCCTTTCATAACTCACCACTGTACAGTGTATGAAGCTCAAGGTTTGCCTTCTCCCTCCATAAGAAGACAGCGGCATTGGCTGCAGCTTATTTTTAAATGTACACATTTCAATTACACTCACTACTTAAAACAGTTGATGGAACCTTTTCTCCTCAAATGATCAACTGAAACACTCTGTTTCTCTGTTCCTGCAGTCTCTAAGTCAACAGCTAAGAACACCTTTATGTTAAAGCTGCCTCTGATTGGAATAATCTACCTGTAAATATGAGTTCCATATCATCATGTATTCTTACTATATATATATATATTAAGAAGTAAAGCGGTCATTAGACCGAGCAGTGCTAACACAACATAAAACTTGTTTTTGTTCACAAAGATACAAAGTAACAGGAGTTTTCACCAACATCCGTTTTGGTGACCAAGAGGCCAGAAAGCAGAGGAAAATATCCGTTAAAAGAAATATCTGGATAAGTGTAGACAAGGGCCTGAAGGACCAGGACTCTCTCAGCATCATGTTCACAGAGACAGAAATAACACAACATCTGTGTACATTTCACATCCCGAAAACAAAAGTGGGTGCATGTAAAAGAACTGAAAAGCTGACATGAATGATCCTTTAAACACACATTTACAACTCATAGAAATATTCTCCTGCTGCTACCGAACAATTCAAACAGAGCGGTGTCATCACTTCACTCTCCTCACTGATAACTCGCTCTGCCGTCACACCATCACGAGGGTCAACAGGCTACGACATTAAGCCGACACCCTGAGCGGTCTCTATAATGAGCACACACACAGAGCGGCATTAAACAGAAAAAAAATAATTTGTTTAAGTTAAAGTTCGGCTGAGCTTCATTCTCCACACGTACGCAAGTTGAAACCATTAAGAAATAGACAAATCACTCAATTAAAATGGCCCGTTGAGGATTTTTCTGTTTGGTGTCACGTTTAAATCATGCTGACTTCCTCAGGACTCTTATCTCGGCTAATTCCATTAGAACGTGGACGTGGGAGGAGGAGAACTCAATCTGGGAATTATTCCATGTAGGCTAATTCACCTGTCTGGGGCCAAAATGAATGGAGGTGATTTGGCTCAATTGAGAGTAAAGATGGAGGGAGAGGAAGGAGGGGAGAGACGGAGCGGACCAGAGAGGAGGCGGGGCTGCAGAAAAGTGCTCATAGAAGAGAGTCAGAGATGATGGAGGAGTTAAAGGAGGAAACTATTTTTAAAGTGCATAATAGCAATTAATGCGATGTGGGAGAAAGTAGGAGGGAAGGACATTGACATATAACACGGAACATAAAGTCTCCATATTCTGTACGGCAGATGAATCCACAGTTCAAACGTCACAATCTATTTCTAATTTTGAGGACATGGACAGAGAGGTGCAGAGTGTTGCATGACTCTTTATCAGTATGTGTTGAAGACGGAGGTCAACCGAGGCTGACTTTTTAATGAGTTATTTTGGGCACTGTGCCTTTAATGGATGAGTTACAGTAGAGAGGCAGACAGAAAACACGCTCCTCTGTACTTCCTCCTAACATGTTTACATTGACACCATTGCCTTAGTGTTTTCATGAGTCCCCACTCTGTATTTACTGTTTATCACATATCTTACTGTGTTGCCGTATTTATCTTCCTGCCTGCTGAATTCCATTAATATTTTCAGCTGCAACAAGTTAATTTCCCCGAGGGGTCCGATAAGGTTTCACACAGCGGTGCGCTCACACCGTACCTCTCTCCGATGTAGCCGGCGGTGCACTGACACTGACCGCTGATGTGGTCGCAGAGGCCGCCATTGCGACACGTGCACTCCTGAGAGCAGTTGATGCCGAACGATCCGAAGGAGCACGGCTGTGCACAGACGGGCCCCTGAGGAGGAGGAAGACACAAGCATCGTGTTTACATGAGTACAGAGGGACACACTCGTGTTCAGTACACAGCAATCAGTAAATTAATTATTAGTTTCACTAGAGATAACTAAATGAAATGTTTTCATTATCTTAATGAGAGAAATATGTTGTTGTGACAACAGAGGTTGATACATAAATTAAGATTCAGATCAGGAAATAACATGTGATCAAAGGGTAATTAGACTATATAACCAAGTGTTTAACACTATGGATATATTATTCACTCATTTTGAATTAAAAATGAAAGTAAGATTTCATCTCATGAACTTGTAAAAGCTGCAGAAGTCTGAGCAGGTGCAGAGTTAAATGAGTAAGTATTAGTGTCCGTGATGATACTAAACGCCAATATTGAACATTGAGGAGGAAACCTTTCTTTTATATGAAAAAGCTGAAATATGAAACACAAACATGGTGATCTCAGATTTGGGCTTGAAGGGAAAGTTTGGTTCTTTTAGAGTTTGGTTGTATGAGGTTGGGATGACCACAGTAAAAACAAAACAGTAAATTCCACCTCAACTGACTTTATTACCGTTCAGATGTTGGTTTTTGCAAATTCGTAATTAATCTCTGATGATTTGCTTCAAGTTTCTTATCAATAACTACATTTTACAATTACATTTAAACACATCATGATAGCGGTGTACTTAACCTTCGCCCACTGCTCTACTCTACTGAATAGAGGTGAATGCATTATAAAACAACTCAATGGAACCTCCGCTAGCGTTAGCTCAGTTATATAGCCGAGCAGGACTGTTCTGCCCACCGGCTGCTAACCGCTAACCGCTAACGATAACTAGCTCTCCTCCTGCTGATTTTAACACAGATGTCTTGTAACATTATCAGGGACATTTTCTATTGTCCCCTGGACGACGGGACGCTTTAAGTCTCGAGCCCTGATCCACGGCGATGCAGAAAAAACGAATACCGTCACATCTTTAGAATTTGGGCATCGACTTGGTACCGAAGATTCGGGAGATTCGGGAGCAAAGCAATGTACTGCTGTGGACGTATTTTAGACTATAATCTATATCAGTTTAAGTTTTAAGCTTTATTTAGAATATTTTTCAATAAGGAACTGAACTGAAAGCGAAACTCATCTACAGTATAATGTCTTGTGTCTTTGTGACTGTCTTGTGTCTTGTGACTGTCTTGTGTCTTTGTGACTGTTTTGTGTCTTTGTGACTGTCTTGTGTCTTTGTGACTGTCTTGTGTCTTGTGACTGTCTTGTGACTGTCTTGTGTCTTTGTGACTGTCTTGTGTCTTGTGACTGTCTTGTGTCTTTGTGACTGTCTTGTGTCTTTGTGACTGTTTTGTGTCTTGTGACTGTCTTGTGTCTTGTGACTGTCTTGTGTCTTTGTGACTGTTTTGTGTCTTTGTGACTGTCTTGTGTCTTTGTAGAGATCATAGATAACAGCTTCAGTTTCCCGTCAGAAAGGTAAAGAGGTGAAAATATTCTAAATATTTCTCCAAACTCCATCTACTGTAGTAAAGCACTGACTATGGAGAAGAACCTCATACAAACACACTTCAAAACATCCAAACTATCCCGTTAAAGTTCCCCTCCAGACACGTTTTAACGAATGTGAGAAATACTCTGATTTGATTCATATTCTGTGTAACACATAAAAAGA
The DNA here is from genome assembly GCF_004355925.1 of Anarrhichthys ocellatus. Classification (NCBI taxonomy): domain Eukaryota; kingdom Metazoa; phylum Chordata; class Actinopteri; order Perciformes; family Anarhichadidae; genus Anarrhichthys; species Anarrhichthys ocellatus. The sequence goes on from NW_022280038.1 coordinate 11,316,874, forward strand.
GACTTTTTTCTCCCCGTTACTGAGAGATTCTGGATCTGGCCTCGTCCAACTCACAATCTATTTGTTTTTTTTCTTCGTTTGTTAGACTCAGATGAAGAGTCTCTTGTGCAACAAAATGAACGACTATCGCGGTATCAGAATGGTGTCGTTAGCATCTTCTATTTGTTCACGTTGTTTTCTAGCTTGTTAGCTTGTGACTGGCATTGATAGTGGAAAGGAGCTCCAGGGTCCAGTTTACATCCACAAACTGCACACTCTACTCTCTGTACTCCGAACTGACAAGTCCGCCCCACCCTGGAGGTTTCAGGTTTCTTTGCAGGCATTTGTGTATTTGTGACTTCCTAAATCTAGCTTGTTTGAATCTCATATTATAGGCAAGTGCACAGAAATCTTCCCCTTCAAAAAAGCCTCTCTAGTGACAAACTTTGCTCAGGTACAAGTCAGTAGAATAAAGGTGAGACATTTGTAACACTCCCTGTTAGCTGAACTTGGGTAAACGTGCACATTAGCTGGTTTAGTTGTGGACGTGAAGCAGCTCGTACCACCCAGCCGGCGGGACAGGAGCACTCTCCGGTGACGTGATGACACGCTCCTCCGTTCTGACAGGGACATCGCTGTTCACACAGGGAGCCATGTTTACCGGGGGGACAAGGCTCCTCACAGCTGGAGGGAAGAGACAAGAAGGCAACCCGAGTGAAGCTTCATGTGTTAAAGCTGCATTCTCTCTAGTGTCCATCAGGGGGCGACTCCTCTGGTTGTATAGAAGTCTATGAGAAAAGGACTCTACTCTGGTTGTACTGTACATATAAATATAATAATAATAATGATATTTATCTTTTTCCACATCGTAAAAAATCTTTTAACACAATGTATTTCCAAGGGTTATATTTTGCACTGAAAATCCAAAATAGAGCATATTCTCTAAAGGGTAGACACAAAAAAATCATTTGTGGAGACAAACGAGGAAGCATTAATTACAGTTTTCAGTTTTTGGCTTCACCTTTCAGAACCGGTACAACACACTCTTGTGTGTTGTGTTTGATTTATATATTCATGTGCTTCACTCTAACACAATGACAAACCCAGACTTAATATCATTAGAAAGGTAGAAATGTTAAGAGTGTTGTAGATTGAGCAGAGCAGCAGCTGGTTCAAAGAGGATCAGATCAGAAGAACCGTGTGTGTACCATATGGTGTCAAAATAGTTTTTTTGATGAATTATTGTATATTTTTGATGTGTTTAATTTAGCAAAAGATCTGAGGTCTTCTGCTACCCCCCCGGCTACTCACAAGGCTCCGGTGTATCCCGGCGCACACAGACACTCGCCGGTCTGATGCTGGCAGGTGGCGCCGTTGAGGCACTGGCACTCCAGCAGGCAGTCTTTACCGTAGAGGTTGGGGTCGCAGGGCTCCTCGCAGCGCCAGCCCTGGAAGCCGTCGGTGCAGACGCAGGCTCCGGTTATCGGGTTACACTTGGCCCCGTTCTGGCACTGACAGCGGCTGCTGCAGTGGGGCCCCCAGAAGTCGCTCTCACAGCCTGGACAGAGACGAGGGAGTGTGAGTCAACATGTGATTTAAAACTGTGTGATCATCAATATTTGTACATGGGTTCAGAGGTCTGAGAGTGCGGAGGATTCATGGTCATCTGAACATGAAGTAATCCACATGAGAGTGTTTTAACAGAGAGGACGAAGGTGAGGTGAAGTCAGGTGAGATAAGATCATAGTCTGTATATAATGGACGTGGTCATGATGTCACCCATGGTTTGTGGACTGATGTTTTGAAGCCTCCAGTTTGGCGATAACATAGTCGCCATCTTGGATTACAGCCGTCGCCATGTTGGTTTTTTGAACCAGTGAACAGGAAGTGACCATATCTGGACTGAGGATGAGTGACGTAGAGACGCCGTATACGTCTCTGGTAGAGACCTGTCAATCATTGTGTAGCCCCGCCCTAAAGCATCCCCTGCTTTATGGTCTGTTTGACTCTAAATGGACCATAATGTACTAAATGAACATCATGCTGTATTGAAGAAGACTTGAAACTAGAGATTGAGACCATAAACTCATGTTTACAATGTTTACTGAGGTAATAAATCAAGAGAGAAGTAGAGTCATTTTCTCATAGACTTCTATACAACCAGAGGAGTCGCCCCCTGGTGGACATTAGAGAGAATGCAGCTTTAATAGACTTCCGCATCGGCTTCACTCTTCAGAACCGGAGGTTGCTGCCTGGATAAGACGAGGTTCCATCAACAGTTCAAATTAGATGCAAATACAAAGCTAAAGCCTTTCTATTTTGAACAACACGTGTTGCTTAAAATAACAGATTACAGTTTTCATCTAAACTGTTTTTCACAATCACCACGGAAGAAAGAAAAAATTCTAAATGTCAGAAGAGAAAAAAGAGAAGAGCTTCGTTTGGCTTTGGTTTGATACCAACAGCTGCTGAATAACAGATTAGACAACAGTCAGTCCAGAATACAGAAGTCCATAAACCCAGATTAAAGTACTGGTCCCAGTCTTCATGAACACTGAGACAAAGGTGTTACAGCGGTTTAACCTACAGCAGTCTGAGGCAGCTCCTCTGAGGGCAGCAGATGTGCTAAATCAGCTGCCCTCACCTTTAACTGTCAGAGAGACACGATGCAAACGAGACATCGGTAAACTCTATACAGCCCGTTGATGTTTACCAACGCAGCTGGTCTGAGATCTCTTCATACCAAGTCAAGTCCACTGTCTTAACCCCCCCCCACATACACCAAAAATAGAGCTCAAGGACGAGCCTTTAACGTTTTAGTTAATCTGAGTGATCCACAGTGTTGGTGCAGCTGCAGCACAAATCCTCTCCCTGATGTTGCTGCTGGAGAGAAATGCATTAAACCACTTTACTCTCCAACTTTACTGAAAGTAATCAATAACTATATTAACAATGCGAACATGTTGGTTGGTGCGTGACAATAAACACGGTGCAATAGTAACACATATGTGAAAATATGAAAATGTACATTTACATTGTACATCTTTGTTAATAAATATATATATATATATATATATATATATATATATATATATTTACTACATTCCTGTTTACATCCAGTTTGTTCATTTTCAATACAGTACCACAAATCTACTATTACTCTATTTTATATTTTATTCACGTCTTTATTTTAACTTGCACTCTAAGATTCTCATTTTGCTCTTACTTGTGTGATTTATTAAAAAGAAAATACATATTTAATGAGCATTAATAGAGGGAGCCTGAGATCTAAGAGTTCATGGCCAACGACTGCTTGTCCGTATGATGATAAAGAGTTTGAGCCTCAAACTACTGCAGCAGCATCCAGAATATCTCTATCAAGAAGTATAATAAAAAAACAGTTCCCTAGCATTATATACTTTACTTGCCTCTTCCAACGTGCTCTATTATTATATTTCCAACATGATTTCAAAGCTGAAGAAGAGAAATTAAGTGTTTTCACCACATTTCACTGAGAGGTTAAAGATGACACAACAATGTAAAGACTCTTTTAAACCAGATGTAGTGGTGACACTATAAGACTTCACATTTTGACTTGTGTATATGTATATATATATATATGTATATACTGTATATACACACACATTTGTGCTCATGTCTGTCACTTCATAGAAGCTGTAGAATGTATCTCAGTGGAGATAAATGAGCCCTATGAGGAAGAACCGCCTCCGACAGTTTCTGTCACTTTCTGAAACCAACGCCTGACATTTCGAGCCACTTCGGGCACTGATTGGTCAGCTGTGCAGAGGTGAGAACGTAGGAACTCTTCTTTATTCTATATGTGATCAAACAGCATGAATCACTTCCAGGAGGGACCGCCTGGAAATGAGCGCCGTTATCTCCATATTTAAAGGATTATGATGCCCCCCCCTCCTCCTCCTCCTCCTCCCCCTTCCCTCAAATATTGCTTCATCCTGACGTGACATGATAACCGCTCAGAATGAAACACCACAAACATCAGCCAGCAGTGGTGACGTGCACTGTAGCGTGATGGATGCACGCAGCACCACAGTCGTCTCATCAGTCTAAAACAGCAGAAAATTCAGCATTGTCATTCTGCCAGCCACTGCAACCACAACATTTTGCTACGGGTTGCTATTCGTGCTATATTCTAATGGACTCCTGTTTACAAAAATGAAATCTACATATTCCTGCGCACAGTTTTTTTCAGGCTTTTTAGTCTGTTCAAGCTGCCTCCTTCGCAATATTAACACCGATGAGTGGATTCAACATATTCTCAGGATCTGTATCCAGATAATACATCGCAGGTCTGTAAGTGGATGCAGTGCACCAACACGCTCGCACTCAGAACTCGGCAACTACGACAGCTCGGTCAGTCGCTTCAAACTATGGCGCTCTACGTATGCTTCATCTCAAAATAAACATCCGTGTTCACAGGAAACAACTTGGTTAGGTTGAAGAAAAGATGAATATTTGTAACGTAGTTAAGAAGGCTACGTTACTTACGTGACGTAAGTTAAGTACATAGCGTTACGTGACTTCAAATAAGTCGACATTGTTTTTTGCTTTCACATGGGTCGCGAACATTGATCTCCTGGGTGAAAGTCTTGAGTGTTTGTCATTGTGGTTCTGGTTAGAATAAGTACGTTTGTTACGTAGTTGAATAGGCTACCTTACATAAGCGGCATTAATTAAGTAGGTAGCGTAACTTGACGTAAATTAAAATAAGTCAACGTTGTCTTTTGCTTTCACGCGGGTCAGGTACACCTGTCTCCTGGGTGAAAGTCCTGTGAGTAATTAACCCGTCCATCTGACGACATTCATCACTCTTTCTAGTACGTCACCTGACTTCTTCACTCCCACTGGAACTAAGGCCACGTCGAGCGCCACCCACAGTTTGACATGAAGGGCCACTGACTAAGCTGCAAGTTGACGACTTGGTAGAGAATCGCTGGTATAAATCAGAACCGGACGACATTAGTTGAAAACAAGTACAAAAGACGGGACATTTTTATTGTATATTACATCATCTCAAGACAACATAAATCAAAGCACTATTATCTTGTTGATATATGCTCACGGGGTGCACTGCACTCTCCAAAAGGGAAGTAAAGTGCCCAGAGTCTGAGTGCCAAGAGCTCTGAGTGAATGGTCTTAAGTTTCAAAAAAAGACGGGCAAAGTTGCCCAGACTTGAAGAACTTATTCCACCCCAAACGTGGGTGGTAGTTACAGATATCATGGTGTTAAATGTTTCATCAGTGCTTCGGTGGACAGAGCTCTGAGCAGACAAAGCATAAATCAGACCCACACTAACTCCCTCTAAATATTCCTCGAATTTACTCTCTTCTTTCTTATGCATCTCTCAGTTCCCCCTGCCCTATCTCCATTTCTCTCCTCCTCCTCCTCCTCCTCCCCCTGTCTCTCGCTCAAAGGGGGGAGTTCCCCTTTATTCCTCTTCACTAGTGAGCCAACACAGTCAAATTCTTTATCCTCTCTCAGCCTCAATTATTCAGCAGCAAAGAGTCCAAATCAAGTGACTAATGACTTTGATCAAGAGTAGCTCTCTGGCACAAAGCAGAACTTTCCGCACTGAATTAAGAGCTGCATAATATACTTTGGCAAGGGCTCCCTCTTTAAGGAACATTTCTAGGTTTATCTACGGTGTAAAGTCACTGTTTGCCAAAGATAGAATGGGAGCGAGCTCTTTGGTTGTGCTGTGTACTCTCTCACGTCTAAAAGGGAAACACTTCTACCAGAGGTTGTTGTCACAAGCATATTCGATCTTAACTAAAACTAAATTAAAAAGTTGGAGATCTCTACCTCTATATTAAGAGTGTGTATGTAAATATGAAGCTAAAAGGCAGCAGAGGATATGGTTAGTTCAGCTTAGCAGAGCAGCTAGCTTGGCTCTGTCCTCCACAGCTCATTATCTTCGCTTAGTAGGATCATGCGATATCTGTCCGCGTGTGCGTCCGCGAGCGAGCGTGCACATCCGCGTCTGTCCACGGCTGTCCTTCGGCTTCGGCTGCAGCAAAACCTCGTTATATTTCATGCTAAAGGGCCGTGGACGTGGGTGTAGTGATTCACACTTTCTCAGAACACCTTTTTATTAACCGTACGGGAGCATGTGTCGCCGTTCATTCAGATAAACTTACAATACTCGTATGGAAACCTTGAGGGCAGGTTCAACAGGCTTCACAGGTCTACATGACAGCAGGGCAGTCGTATAATTTACAAATGGATATTTACTCATCGTAGAGATGAAGAATATTTAGTTTTATTTTCAGTTGCAGAAACTCTTATTTGTAAAATTATAAGCTGCGCAACAGAACAGCTGTTAGAGCAGCAATTAGAAGCTTCCAAAGACAGAGAGTCTGTTGCTGCCTTTACTCGTCACTCACGCATACAGAACAGACTGAAATATTGATGTTCAAAACTTCCTTTTTTAATGCAGCAGCTAATTGGAAGATCCGTAGACAGACAAACCTCCTACGCAGACAGATAAGAATTTAAAAGTTCCTTTATTTTGTTCCTCTTTTATGAAATATAAAACCTGACTCCCTATATGCATTAACTGGCCAACATTTAACTTTAAAGTTAAGAGGAAGGTAAAAAGAGAACTGTCGCATAATCCAAAGAACTCCTTAACGAGTCAAAACAAGACGCATATGTCAGCTTCATGACTCATATCCACTTTAGTCCATTACTGCTCACATTGAGTAAGGGTCTTCTGTTTGTTTGTATTTCTTTCCAATGGACAGAAGCATAGTCTTTTCAAAATAAAACTTCAGTTTTCACAAGAAAAGTGAAGTTTCTGCTTGTTACTTGCAGATTATATTTTCAAAATAAAACTTCCGTGTTCAAAGGATACGTAGAGTTTTTGCCCGTTACATGCATCGAGACTTTTCAAAATAAAACTTCCGTGTTCAAAGGATACGTAGAGTTTTTGCCCATTACATGCATCGAGACTTTTCAAAATAAAATTCCGTGTTCAAAGGATACGTAGAGTTTTTGCCCGTTACATGCAGTGTCTTTTCAAAATAAAACTTCTGCGTTCACACGAAACGTACAGTTTCCGCTTGTAGCATGCATACAGACAAAGTAAGTAAGTTTACTTAGTTTTTAGGTTTACTTACGCAACAAAACTACTTGGTTAGTTTTAAGGTTTTAGATTGTGGTTTGGGCCAAAATATGTTTTTATTACAAAACTGTCTTTAGTTAAGAAAGTACATTTGTTAACGGTATAATATGTCAACAGTGACTTGGTCTCACACAGGACCCGAACAGCATACTTTGCTATTTTGGATCCCTTTTTTCTTAAACACTCAGTCCAAATGATCTCAGAGCAAATAACTCATATTTTAAATCTTCCTATTACTCGGCTCATGTTATACTCCTTCATCAGGAGGTACAACTGGGGAATTTATTACATTACTATCACTACATTTACTATCAGCACTGATTTGACTTCCCCATAAGGTGGCAAATGTTTTCCTTTAACATCAGAAATTATCTATCAAATCATTTTTCCAAATTGAAAAGTTTTAATGGCTTTTATCATTTTATTATGGTAATTGTCTTGTTTCTTTGTTTTTGTCATTGACTTGATGCCACTTTTAAGTAAAGGGCCGCTACTTAACGATCTCTTGAGCATAACGGAAGGTTCAATGAGGCTGAATTTGACATTTAGACATATTTTTTGGAAAGAAATATAGCTGAATGTCAAATCACTTAATGGCTTGAACACACGGGGGGAGGCAGACGAAGGACGGAGAAAGTCAGACACGACTAATTTCAGCCTAATTTGATGGTTTCAACATGTGTGACTGATGCTGACAGCTGCTGCTTCTACCTTCCTCTCATACAGGCGGTGCAGATCTGATCCACATACTCTCATATGTATGTTAACATGCACGGAAGGAACCAGGCCACTTGGGGAAATCAGCTCACAAAGACACGATATTTCAATGCTCAGTCGTAACGTGGTGACTGTAAATGTGCGTTTACATGCAGCAGGTCTATCAACATCTATCATCCTATTTTATTCTTATTTTAACTTATTTCAGGTGTATTTTGGTGATTGCAAGACACCGTTTCCTGATTTGTGTTCGTTTGTCTGACGGAACAGCGAGAGAACAGTGTTTTTTCCCTCTACAGTCCTAATGTGTCTGAAGTAGTTTCATCGTGGAAACAGAACTTATTATCTTCCTCTTCTCTTTCATAACACCGCTCCGCAGCCTGTCACAGGTACATGTTCCCTGTCTGAAGTCCTGCACACGTTACGCTCACATGTGAAAGAAAACATCAGAGGCTTGTTTGTTCATGCGGACGGCCAAGAGATCGTCTTTTTCTGTTTTGAATAACACAATTACAAGAAAAAAGAGGTTATTTTTAGACGCAAAGCAGCATCTCACACAGTGTGCATTCACTCCTCCGGGAGCCAAACACACTGATACTGATAACGACCTTATAATTCTCAATATGAACACTTAACATGTAACATCGCTGTGTGTTTCTGCAGCAGGTGCAACACATGTATTCCCTGTAACACATCCAAGAGGAACCGCTACTGTAATACTGTTACAAGTCACAATGGCCGGTCTTTATACACAGAGCATAACACAGTTATAATACATTCAGTGCTAATATCAGAGCCGAATCCCGTAAAGAAACTCATTTTTTTCAATTATTTCCAATTTAAATTCAAAGTGCATGATGTGATTAGAAACTCTCATACAGTTACTGGTGCTATTTCTTTCACCATTGTGTTTGCATTGTATTGTCAAGGCCTGAGAAGTGCTTTAGGTAACGTCGACACACGCTGTGCTTGGCTGATTGATGTCGTCATTAAATCGTCTGCTGCACCTACTTTAGATGCTGTTCTCTCTTGTCTCTCCAGCCATTCGGAAGAAAAAAGAAGGAAAAGAACCCCTTTAGGGTTTCATCGCGCTGCTTTTTCATGACACAGGGGAAAAAGCTATGCAAATATAATAATCATTCATTAGTCATTATTAGCTGGAAGTCAGTTGGTTGAGTCTGCTTTCACAGAAGTGCTACGTAGCCTGAACAAAAATGTGTCAATATGCATATCTGCAGCTGTGATTATTTGAGTCTGTTTTCCTAAACTTTGATTCATCCAGCAAAGACTGTGGCTCTTTAGACACACACACTGTATACAAATACAGCCCTCTATTGCTGCGGTACACACTGGAGCTGCAGAGGGATACTCTCTCCACTTACAAACACGTTCAAACTCCTCGTTACAACACAAAGCCGGCAACTAATCTGCTCTCTCTTTCTATGACCAGTTATACAAAACCTCTCCAGCATTAAATGAATACCACTCCACTCCTGCCATCAACAACCACTAACATCTGTATGATGAGTGTTTTACATTATTCAAACCTGTCGGCACAGTCAGAGGGAGGGCCACGAGGTTATAGTGATTAACTGTGTGAAATGAAAAAAAACAAAAGCTCTGCATTCAAAAGTCTCTATTCACAAGAGCAGGGAAGGTGTGACTGAATTAGCAGCTTTTGTGTGGCTCTTGACTGCGTTATTTTTCAGCTGAATGAATCAGAATTAATGTTGTTTCACACCAAGAACAGATTTTCTTTTGCCTAAAAATGTAAACAGAAATCTATTAAAAAATGTATTTGTGGGTTATGACTGTTTGCACACATCACAAGAACATTCGTTGGGGGGGATATTGTTTTTTATTATTTCAGCAGGATTACCGCCATGTTTGACCAATGAAACCCTTTGCTCCAACTGAAGTCGACATTGTAGTCGTTCTGCATAATAATTTGCCACGTGTCTCTGAGAGTGTGCATTACGGAGCAATGTGCCTTTGGAACAATGGGCAGTGTCCTAATAATGTACAACAAACACCTGAACAACCAAATAAAGGACGATATACGGCTCGAGATCGGCCAACAGCCGGGATACGATGAAGATGGCAATGTAGCCAATATGCACTTGCTCACGTTATATGTTGGCCACAGAGCAAGGCTAGCGACAGAAGCTAGCGTTAGCGTGAAACTTGATATAGAGAAATAGGCAATGCAGTAACAGAATATTAATCTATTTGTGATGAACACCGCATACTATGACTGTTTGAGTTGAGTTCCCCGAGCCTGCTGCCTAGCGATGGACGGGCTTCACTCTGCATAAAGCCGAGGTTAAGGCATATTTAGATACTAGGTCTTGGTCTCATTTGCTCTCCATAGAAAATGAATAGTCAACGTCACATACTTCAACAGATTTGGTGTGTCTCCACCTGGACACGTTAAAATCAAAAAACTCAAAAGAGAGCATTGATTGTTGATGACTGCCAAAGGCCCACTACAGGGCATTTTACACACAACAAGTTTGGATGTTTATTCAGGAATCCAAGTGTGAACCACACAGAAACACTCTCCTCCTGAGTACATATATTTAAAGCTGCAAAAACAAAAAACAACTCATCTTACAAACTAAGATTTAGTCTGCGACATGATGAGTTAGTCACATCGGCTCCAGGGTGATGTGAAAATCGTTTCCCCATAAAGAGGATGCATGCGGCCCAGTGAGAGGGTGATGGACGAGCGGCCTGATCGGACAGGAACGAGGGGGGAATACCCTGCCAATAAGTGAGGCAGAGGGATAGTGCTGAGTGGCCGAAAAACACAGCAGCACTCCGACTGCCATCGGGCCATCTGTTGATCTATGGAGCTGCAGCTGCACTCATTTGTCTTGGTTGTGCTCCGCTGATCACGCCGTGGGTTTGTGGAGGCCGGACTGTGAGCTACAGTGTGGTTTAGTGGTCACCCGGACAAATAAAGGGGCATGTGCAGGGGGAGAACAGAGGGGGGCAAGTATGTGAAAGTCTATCTTACAAGCACATATACATAGACATGCCTGTGGACAATATGGGTCCACTTATCATAGAGGTGGAGGTTCTCCAATACATGTAGGTGGTAACCTCCGGGTTCGAAGTGTCTTAAAACATGCATTCTCTCCAGTGTCCACCAGGGGGCGACTCTTGATTTATTACCTCAGTAAACATTGTAAACATGAGTTTATGGTCTCAATCTCTAGTTTCAAGTCTTCTTCAATACAGCATGATGTTCATTTAGTACATTATGGTCCATTTAGAGTCAAACAGACCATAAAGCAGGGGATGCTTTAGGGTGGGGCTTACTGTGATTGACAGGTCTCTACCACAGCGTTGTCCGGTCTAGGAGTTGTTCGTCTTACAACTTTAAGTCTTGCACAGAGTGTTTTCACTTCATAAAAGTTAATTTTAATATTTTGGTAGTCTAAAATGGTCTAATTCAGCATTTGGTTGTACTTAGCTCCACGCTCTACTGTCACTTCTGGTTGCAAAAAAGAAATAGTGACTACAGCCAGAAACCAAGATGGTTGCGGCCAAAGCGCTGAACTCGAGGCTTTAAAACAGCAGTCCACAAACAAATGGGCGATGTCATTGTGACTACGTCCACATCTTATAAACAGTCTATGAAATTAAAGCACAACTGAGAGCCACTAAGTGATTTGTTGCCGTGATGAATAAATGATTATAAAGTTGTTCTGTATCTGTCATCGAGCTCGCCTTAAACATTTCACCGAGTCAAGACGCTGAATCGATGCTGCTGTCAGCCAATGAACGCCTTCTCAGCTGCACTCACAGCGTCTGTTGGGCAAAAGCCAATGAACTAGCCAGTCAGTGCACACACACACACACACACACACACGCACGCACACACACACACACACACACACACACACACACACACACACACACACACGCAGCCTCGAGTGTAATTCATTCATTTTTAATTTAATGGCATCTTTGTCAAAAACTTATGGAACAGATGGAGAGAAGCAATCTGCAGGATACTTGTTTTTCATGACTTTGACGACACCTTTGGTGATAAACAGTCGATGCTTTGCATTTACCGCGGGCGCTGCCTCAATATAATCTATTATTAAATACTACTCTTTTATATTCATTCCAAACAAATTGCTATTGTTGCGTCCATGAACACAGAGACAACAACTTTGTATGCGGCAGAGGAAAGAGAGTAGCTGAACAGCAAAGTAAGGGCCTGAGTGAAGTTAAATAAGGGTTCAATTTATATGAAAAAAAATGCAAATGATTACTTTTAAAACACAGCAAATCACACCCAGAATGCTTTTAAACCGAAAAGTCCCACAGGCTCATTGAGAAAGGTCAACAGCAGGGACGAACTATGCCTCTGGAAAGCATGCAGCCATGAGTACAGCAGAAATAAAAAAATAAATAAGAATAAATTGACTTTGCTTGACTACAGTGCATTTATATTTCCAACAGCACCCGGGTATATTGCCCAGCAATGCAGCACTTTATTTAAGGCCACACCACTCGCATGAGTAAAAGTATTTCCATCAGCACGCTGTCAGACAGCCACTGTGCACTATCCCCTGACAAACGAGTAAACAATACTTTATAAAACCAGCAGTGGGGGCGGCTGTTTGCTCTCACCTCCAGAACAAGCTGATGAAAGTCGGCGATAACAGAACTCTGTGCTGCTAACTGTGTGCACGTTGACCCGGTCATGCTTTGAAACACCCCGTCAGTAGATAACTATGTCAAGCAAAGCTCAGAGTTATTAGGAGACGGCCGACCCACATACAAACATGCACGCTCGTGTTTAATTCACAGCCATTGATTTCCTATTTTCAATTAATAATTGTAATTAGTGGCAGCATAGTTCAGGCTGTATGGGACGCGGGTCGATGCGGGGGGAGGGCGGCGATGGAGGACAGGCCAGATGGATGGCACAATTTACTGCTCGCGGGCCTGGAATGATGTGTCACTTTACCGTGACACTGGCTGCGCCTGTTGGTGCGTCTAGGTGATTGAGTTTTTACAGATTTTCATGTCCGGATAATAAGCCAGGAAAAGTTGGCGCCGCGTTAATCGATGCACAGAAAAGTCGTCTTTGCTTTGCACTTTTTCGTATTTGAAGCCCAGATAATTGCTGTCATTAGCGGTCATCAACACCTTTGCTGTAGAATGTTGCACAAATTGTGGAAACCTTTCACTTGATTTGTTTTTGTTGGACTTATCCCGGCAAAGTCCAGCTTGCTTTCTCGTTTGGTAATTGCATTTTAATGATCTCCTTTTTCTGCAAACATGGGGCATACATTTTGAGTTCAGGTCTAATGGCTCTCGGCAGGTGGCTGTCCTCCCACCGACCCACTGATAAATATATAGAGGTGAGAGGTGCACATCAGACAGCTGATAAAGCCATTTGTCTGGGGTCAGAGGTCAAACATCATGCTAACACATTACTGCACGGGAGCCACCCACCGGACGACAACATCTTCATCCAACTCGCTCAAGACAATTCGGATTTAAGATCCCATTTGGACTTACTTTTAGACTTCTTGGTCACTTGGAGGCAGCAAAACACAACACTGAAATATGATCACATTATATAGTTGATATGGCCAATGTGTCAGCAAACACACACCCAGCAAACAGAACCACATTACCATTCATTTGGCGTGGAGAAGTCCGATAGTCACTCTCCTTTTAGCTCGGTTTTTGGTCTCCACCAACCAATGAAAGAAATATTTGTCTCTTTAGCTATTAAACACTATGTCCACCAGCTGGTTGCCAACTGCTGTTTGGAGCTGGACAGGTGGTGTAAGTTGGTATTACTCACATTTATTTAACTTAAAACAGTAAAAGACACTAAAACGCTTTGTCGATTTTGGAGTCAAGTGATAATTATCTGTGGCTTTGTCACTAGGAGCGATTCCTTCCACCATAAAAACACATCTGATCATTTGTTAATATAAAAATAAAGAGCAGCTTTGAGGCCTGTATTTTGACATCCGTAGCATTAAACCTTATTGGCTTCAATTGGACGTTGTAATTGCATTCATAGCTGGATCGGTTTCCTTCTGACTCTGGAGCTGATTGGAGGACGATTCCTCCCGGAGGGATCAGTGTCATCTTATCCTAAACCCAGAGTATGCTCTGAGTCAGTCCTATAGAGCAGACTGGCTTTAGGGGATCCTTTAGGAATCAACAGACCAACCTTCCCTCTTACTCGGAGGTCAAACTGGCTCCTTCTTCTGCACCACGAGCCCCCTTGAGAAAGGTCAAGACGGCTTGAAGTGCAAAATGAGTGAAGGGAGAGGAGGATGAGGAAATAAAGAGGCTGAGGAGACTGTGCTCTTCTTCTCTGAGCAAATGTAAAGCAGAGGAAGACAGCCGATGAATAATTCGTGGTCATTTTCAAAGTCAAAGCGAAGTCGGTCGTGTGGGGAGGAAAAGGATCCATTGTGCCGGCCACTTCAGCGGGAAGGCAGCAGTGGACGATAAACAAGTTATTTTGGAAATGAATCAGAGTGCATAGAGAGAGAGGAGGGGGGGGGCAGGCAGGAAAGCGGAGCGTGGTGGGCAGGTCGTTATATTCCTTAATGGGTTGTCTGTCATGAGGTTTGGCTGGCGTGGGCTCACGTGGCATTAGAAGGAAAATAGGTAATCAAAAGGTTTCCGAGGTGAGGTGCCAGTCCATTTCCCCCTCTGCTCCCAGACACACATGATGGATGGCGAGCGGCAGGAGAGAGAGAAGGACTCTTTGGAAAACAGCAGCCTGATATTTCTTTACAGAGCAGCTAAAGCACAGAACTATAAAAAGGAAATACAGATAAATTCAGTGTTTTCATTTCCACACATTCTGTTTAAAGATCACATTTTCATTACGTGTTTCTGGTCACCGTTTTCTTTTAGCAGTAGCTATTCAATGTATTTTCCTTCTGTAATTACTTCTTTAGATAATAGTTGTTATTGTTGCTGGTGGAGTTACTGTGCGCATAGACACACACACACACACACACACACACACACACACACACAAAGCACAAAAAGGAATAGTAATCCCACATTATGCATCAACATTAATGATTATGAGTTCTTCTCAGACGGACAGCATTGTTACTTGTGTGTGTGTGTGTGTCAGCGAGGCGCTGTCCTAGATACTGAAACACAGCAAAGGAGATCGACAGACTGTCTCAACAAGCAGGTCTTTTATTTTATATATCGAGAGTCTATTTATTTGTTTATAGGCCTTAATATGAGCACATCTGTTTTTATGTCTGCCGTTGTAATTTATTTGCACATTTTATAGCTGTTTTGTTTCAATAAAAAGGAAAATCTTGAACTTTCGACTTTTGTCCCCATCTCTCGTTAGATAAATAATGTAAGTCGATAATGAAGGCAAGAGGGAAGTACCAATAAAGCAGAGTATGCTTTTGTGCGGGGCTAGCCTCTGATTGACAGGTCGCTACCACAGCGGTCTGGGAGTCGTCTGTGCTTTCGTCTCACACAAAAAACAAGATAGTGACATCCAAAAAACAAAGCAGGAAAAAAGCAAGATGGCGACGTCCAAAAGCCAAGAGGACGATGGTCAAAGACCAAGATGGCGACGGACAAAGACCA
>NW_022280038.1:11332362-11336134 GCF_004355925.1 Anarrhichthys ocellatus
GACCAAGAGGACGATGGTCAAAGACCAAGATGGTGACGGACAAAATACCGAACTGAAGCCTTCAAAATGGTGGTCCACAAACCATTGGGTGAAGTCGCGGTGACTACGTCCACTTCTTATTTACAGTCCATGGTTCAGACCAGGCAGTTAAACATTAAACTGAAGCAAAAAGCTCAACTGTTAAACATCAGCATGAAGGGTGTGAAGTCTCAGGGACATTTCATAAGATGATGCTGGAGCTTTATCTGTGACATCAGCCATAACAGTGATGACATGTGTGTGAGAGTATCTTGAATGGTGCTTCTAAGACAATCTATTAAGAGATTCACTGACAGAAAGGCTCAGAAGCCACTGTAATGTTCTGTCAGGGGCTTCTTTCAACCGTTGTTCATATGCATTTGACACCAATGTTATCCAACATTCTGCTGAAACGGGTTGCTTTGAAATTCAAATTCATATCCTATCTGTAGCAAGAGTGGGTTGTTTTCTACCAGCAGTAAATGTCTGTAAAATATTATTAAACAAAAAAAAAAACCTCACTGACATTTGAGCATTCTCTGGCTTTGATTGTGTTGTGTTGTGTAATTTAACGAACTGCAAGAAATGCTGAAGGATCATTTTTCTTCCGCTTCCACAACAAGCAGGAAAAACAGCCAGAGCTCCGTAGCTTCAAGCTGAATCACGGCTCTCCGACGCAGGAGACGGACACCGCAGCACCAAGCAGTGGAGTGCACAGAACCAATCACCCCTCAGGGGGTTGTGGTGAAATTTGATTAAAAAGTTTTGTTGGTAAATTAATTTTGACCAAACACAAGGGGCATGCTGATGCTGCTGCAGCCGTTAATTGGACTTGGCAGCGGGGCAAGTCCACTCGTCAGCGTTGTGCGTAGTGTGTGTGTGTGTGTGTGTGTGTGTGGAGCTGTGTTCGTGTCGAGCAGGACAATCAGCATCCCCAAAGACTGAGTGTATTATCACCCAGGACCTAAATGAAGTGCCAGGATAAACATGCAGAGGAAGAGCAGCCTTGGCAGATGCTCTGTAGTGTTTTTCGGAGTGGAACAAGGACAGCAGTGTGTATTACTGACTGCACAACATATGCAAACACAAACTGCACAACAGGTATTTTTATCCCCGAGACACACTGGGCTCCTATGCATTCCCTTGATCTGGATCAGCGAGGCTCTCCGTATACGTACGTTCCTGTGATCCTCCCTCCCTCTCTCTCATGCAGCACTCTCTCGCCTCTCCACAGGAACTCAACGCATCATTCCTGCAAAGCTGCACTTAATGACTCGCTGAACTCGGTCTGTTGGGTGATGACAGATGCACTTTGTCATAAAAGAAAACCCTGCCGGCCTCCTCCTGAATGGGGTTCAGAGGTGGACGGAGCTCAAGAGGACGGGGCTGGCTAATGGCTGCTGACCCCACCGGTCTCACCCGCCTCCAACACGAGCAACAGGTATTAGCTGCCTAATGAACTCAGTGCTAATGAGGAGCAGTGGGAGTTCAGAGTCATCTATCGCCAGGCGGAGCACAGGTGAGGTAGACTCATATAGGTGATGCTGAGCTCATAATTCAGATGGAGCAGAGGAGCAGTGAGACATGACAAAGATAGGATATTATGTAGGATATTGATTCTCTTTCTGTTTCTTCAAATACAGCGAGCTTAACATCCCGGTAAAATTGTATAGTTCTTAGAAGCTAATCTCTTTTCAAGCATTTTCATCTAGAAAGGTCTGATTGGGGGTGTGTGTGTGGGGGGTTGAAAAGGTTTCTCTGCCTCATTTTAGTGCTCCTACAGGTATTTAGGTATCTAACGCAGCTGTCAATCACTGCAGGTGAAGCTGGTGAACTCTGATCAAACTGTCACACTGGGCAGCGCTGAGCAAATATGAATCAATATTCTGTTATCTTCTATCAAATCCTTAAATTCATTTTTAATTTGAGTTAAAATGAGTCAGGTATGATACAATATATGTGTAAACTATTTTATATCATTTATTTGATTTTCCACCTCTGTTGGAATTTATTTTTGACCTGCAACTTCTCCAACGGTGGTCATAGCGAGGCCGAAATACATTCAGAGCCAGAATGAAATGGGTTAGTTTGCTGCTTGATGATCGGTCGACTGTGTGTCATGTGTGACCTTACAGAAGTAACGAGAGGACGTTCCCGTAAGCTAACCGTCTGCATGTCCTCCCGTACTCATAATTAACTCAACTGACGTTTGCTCACAGCGGTGTGCGGCTCAACTTTGTCCCTTTTTGTTCCGAGTCCAATGCTGCGTTCAGGTTCCAGTGAACGTATCACAGCAGCGCGTGGACTCCAACGTAACCGGTGGGTCTGCTGCTCAGGACCTTGAACTTGGCGCCCTTTCAGATAAAACTGCTAAATAACAAGGGGCGAGTGAGCCCCGGTGTGTAATTGTAATAGAAGTAATCTTCATGAAAGGCCACACTGAAGACTGTTCCCAGGGGTTTGTCTCTCGTTAAGTCTATAGCGGCCTATCAGCTCCTACCGGGAGCTTAGTTCCTCCTCTCCTACGGTGAATTGCCTCAAGGCGGCCTCGACTTTGTTCCCTCTTGTCTCCCGATGGAGGGTGACCTTCCCATCCCATTCAGGACTGCAGTCACTGCCGGCGTACCGGAGGGGATTTGAAAACCCATCTCCTCGAGAAACATGTCACGTCCGTCTGTGCCCTACCTTCCTCTCACTCCTCCGAGTCAGACATCCGTCTTCTTACTAAGAACTTAACCTTTTACACCTGCTGCTTATTTCCTCTTAGGTTTGTTTATCTGCTTCATCTCCAGAGCAAGTGTTTTTCCACAAGCAGTCTAAGTAGACAAAGACAACACCGCAT
Source organism: Anarrhichthys ocellatus (assembly GCF_004355925.1). Lineage (NCBI taxonomy): Eukaryota > Metazoa > Chordata > Actinopteri > Perciformes > Anarhichadidae > Anarrhichthys > Anarrhichthys ocellatus. Next base: position 11,335,223 of record NW_022280038.1, read on the forward strand.
GCTTTTTTGACACTAACAAAAGATACTATTGGAAAGCTGTGTAGTTATTAGACAACCAAATTGTCAGAAGTTGTGGTGTTGTCGAGCAGAGGACGAACCAAAGCTGTCAAACTGATGGATAAACAAATACATACGTAGTCCAAATATACCATTCCTCTATCGTGCATGATGTCCGTACGCTAGTGGTGTAACGGACAGTAGGTGAACGTTTTACTGCTGATCATTATTGACCGACGTTCAGTAAAAATACACAATCGGGACATTGATGCTTTCTAGACGTCGATCCCTAACGCTACACTGAGAACAACAAATCTGTGTTGAAATCAGCAGGAGGAGAGCTAGTTAACGTGAGCAGCAACGGAGCCAACAGATACAAATTGTCGGAATATGTACTTCCTGTTAGGTTCCAGAAACGTTCCTTGGTAATTATTAGTCCTTGTGATTAGAGCTTCAACACTTTGAATTAAAGAATGATTCTGGAGTTATGATATTGTTATTCTTTCTTGTCAACATATTTAATGTTGGGATCAAAATCAACATACTCTTTTTCTCAATCCTGTCTGACTTCCTGTCTGTGGCTGTCAAGACATTAATCTATAAAACGGTCACGTAAATCATGTGTGATATGATTCTGGTTCTCGAAGGACCTCCGTCATGGGGGCGTTTTACGTTAATCTAAGTATGCACGGCGACATGTAAACGGGAATATTAGTTGAATATTCATTTTCATTAGCCATGAAAACAGATTAGTAGTTATATTGTATTTTTCGGAATAAGAGCAAAAAAGGGATATTTTCAGTATGTACTCTGTGAGACTCATTGATGTGTTTTTAATGGAGGTCAATGGATCAGGGGAAGAAGACATTTCAAGTAGTTTAGTTGTCTAAAGCTAACTAAGTAGTTTAGTTGTCT
>NW_022280038.1:11336144-11341110 GCF_004355925.1 Anarrhichthys ocellatus
AACCTAACTAAGTAGTTTTGTTGTCTCAACCTCACTAAGTAGTTTTGTTGTCTCAACCTAACTAAGTAGTTTTTATGCCTAAAGTTATTTCCTGTGAAGACTGAATGTTATTTTGAAAAGAACCGTTGTGATGATACGTTGCTCCACTGGTGAAAAACATGAAAAAAATGACATAATTAAAACATGAGGAATAAAGTTGGCGGTGAAGAGTTCTTGTGAGTCAGGGAACAAACACGAATCAAAAGCAGCAGCTGAGGCAGAGACGGATCTGTGTGGATTTTGTACAGTCGAGCTGAACAGTGGCAGCGGGAGATAAATAGACGATTTAAAAAAAAGAGCGAACAACAGACTGAGGGAAAGAACTGGCTGCTTGTGTTGCACACCTTGACAGGCTTTCCCCTCACAAGGATGTTAGCAAGAAAAAAAGAAAAAGAAACATGTGATTCGTGGCTCTAGTTGGGACTTAGAGAGGCAAATACATCACTGCAGGCAACTCCATGAGTCGGCCCAGCTGCTGTTCTGCCTGTTTGAGAGCTGTGTGTTGTGCATGCGTGTGTGTGTGTGTGTGTGTGTGTGTGTACATGGGATTTATATGTGTGTGTGTGTGTGTGTATTTATGTGTGTGTTGCTTCCTTCTGCATGAGTCCAGCTCTGATAAATGGCACGTCCGGGCACAGTGGTGAGCGAGCGCCCACGCTGGCCGGTGACAGCCGCGGTGTCGTCTCAGCGATCCACACCGGACCAACTCGACCTTGACACATTATCATATTTATAGAATCTTAAAAATAAAACACAGAAGGTGAAATGAGAAGCTCGTCGGTTAAAGCATGCCACCAGGATCAACACGTTTCCCGCCACAGGTTTAGCTGTTTTCCACTTTTGCTACTTTTAAAGATAATGTGATGATGTGATGATGCTCACACAGCTAGAGGTGCTTTTTTTACGCAAAGTAATACAAAAGTTTTTCTCCGTCTGACTGTCAAAGTTCATCCATTACGAGAGACACAGGAACACGATTATCCTTTGTCGCTTCTGAAGCTTCTAATAGCTGATCAGCAGAAGGCGCATTAATGTATTATGCTAGGGCATCGCTCGTTTCCATGACAACAAATGGAAACCTGAGACCACATCCATCACTTAATGTCGAGTGAAGAAACACGGACGGCAGACTGAGAGCTTTCTATCTTTTTATTTCTACAGAGGTCTGATTGTTGCAGTCTGGGTTTTGTGCACTTTGTGCCCGAGAGTAGAGAGTAGAGAGGTGAAATACCCAGAATCCCTTGTGTTCGGGCGGTCATTTCCTGTAGGTTGGTTGAGATGACATCGTCTCTATTTACGGAGTCACATTTTCATGAGTGCGCTGAGGTTGTTTGGTGCAGCCTGAGTCTGAGCCTCAGTTGGCCACATGAAAAAAAGATTTAAAAAATGAAATCACCTGCTCTCTTGAACATATATATTTATATATTTCTGCTGCTGTCTGTGCCTCTACTTTATATTCTTTCATTGTTTGTCTTGATATAAAGTGACTTTTTTCTTGAATGGAGGAAAAGAGGGCCGGTACCAGGCGTCAACCTCCGGTTCTGAAAAGTGACGTGTCTTTAATAATAATAATAATAATAAAATCTTTATTTGCAGAGCACATTTCATAAAGACAATGTAGCTCAAAGTGCCGTACATTTAAACATAAATAAAAACAGATAGAAGTGTCAGGAAGCATTTTGCACTTACATTTTAAATGTAATTTTAAAGAATTTCAACAGATGAAAAACTATTTAGATTTAAAGATCAAAAACAAACCCTGCATTCTCTCAAATAGACCATAAAGCAGAGCTCTTGATGTAACAGCCCGTCTACGTTACGAGTATCACTGCTGGTCCTGAGCTTTGGGTTGTGACCTAAAGAATGAGATACTAGACCACCAGATGAGCTTCCTTTAGGGGGGCTTCGCCTCAAGAGGGACCAGTCGAGGGGGTTCAACATTTGAACCCCCCGGATGAGTGGAAGACAATAGAAAGATAGATGGATTTCACAAGACCAGAATAAACATTAAAGTGGTCATTCGTGATATTGTTAAGAATACGGTAAATCCACATGGAGACTCTGGTCTTTAGATCTAAAACAACCCTTCTAATATAATCTAGATAATAAAACACATGAACAAGATATTTCTACATCTTGTTCAATCACACACTCGTATTCAACTGTTTGGTATTTAAAGTTTCTTTTGCATAATTTGTTCTCCGTGACAAAAGGACAAAAAGGCAAACGCCAATAAAAAAGTAAACTGATGCAACTTTGTCAACTGAAATGTATAAAAGTGAGAAGTAATCACCGTTGATCAAAATGATTCACTTCATAAATTGCCTGAGTAGCAACTTCTCTTAAGAACCTTCTCCATCTTTAAACTGCGTCTTTGCAGTGTCGCCTCCCTTCATCTTCTCCGTTCTTGCTCTTGATAATCTCTCTCATCATAATCACCATCTTCACATGATGATTTCCATCATAATTCGTCCTTATCTTCCACTCTTTTTTCTTCTTCATTTCCTCTGCTTTTGAGGCCTCTTTCCGCATCTCATTTTCTCGTCTTCTCCCGCCTGCCTGCCTCCCTCACGTTGCTTCACCCCACTTCTGTCCGAGCTATTTATATTGCCTGGCAGAGCAACAAAGTTCTTCCACTGGGCTGGAGTTTGGAGAAGGAAGGCTGCTTCACCAGCTAATCTGGTTAGCTACAGTCCAAAGACAAAGGACAAGAAGGCCTTCTCTTCCTCTTCCTCTTCACTCTGAGAGTTACTTGTGTTCTGCATACATGAGATGTTTTCTTCTGCGATGTACTGTTGCTTTCAAAAAGGAAATAGACTCATGCACCGTAATCATGTAACAATAGATTCAATATTTCTTTACAAGAAGCCCTGTTTCCTATGAATCTCATTTCTAAACTACTAAATGGTTTTGATGAATAAATTGTGCAGGAAATATGAAAACTGTCTGGATTATGTTCACTGGTAACGTTATATTCTGCTACCACTGGTGCAAGACATATTTAGATTACTTAATTAAAGGGAGAGTTCTGATGTTATGAAGTGTTTTACATCAGTTCATAGAAACAGACGGAGAACCAGCACCGGAGCAAATCACTGCTGTGGATGTATTTTAGACTCCTAAAAGAATCGATATCGGGTTAAGTTTTAAGCTTTATTTTATATTTTCACCTCTGTACTTGCTGTCAGACAGACCTTTCTGAGGGAACTGAAGCTGTTATCTATGATCTCCTCAAATACACCAGACTCCATTCACTGAAACACTGATTCTACCTCTCAGGACACAGGAGCTGCTGCTCTCCTGCGGCTTCCATCGGCTTGTGTTTTTGTCAATCGGCAACCTCCAATGATGAAAAACGAAACAAACGCAGAAGTGTCAAAAACCGCAGTTCCTCAAACGGCCACTTGAGGCTATAAAAGCAATGCATCCCCATTGACCTCAATGTTAAAATCACCAACTTGATAGCAGAAACAAACATGTTCACAGCCGGTACGAAGACGGCTTTGGTCTCAATAACTAACGTCCCGTTCATGACGACTGAAAGCGGTTCTTTATACAACTCACCGGTTAAATGATTTCAAGGCTTCTGAGGGGTACGCTCTTCAAAGCCACAAGACTCCTTTGAAAAAACAGTATCGATAAGTTTGACTTTCAGGTCAGTTACCTGTCGGAAAATATTCTTGGTTTTTGGTCTGTGCCACCTGGAACTGCCCCTGCATGTCAGTGTTTCACTATTTGATCTGATGTTTCTGGTTTAATATTACTGCTGCATCATTGTGTATGTTGCATTGTATTTGCTTTAAATCCTGTTGGCTGGTTGAATCTACATCAATGCATCATATTCTATAAGATCATCGTGTTTGTAGCGTCTCCTTCCTGTGAAGTATCTCTAAGAAGATGTTGTGACGATGTATCTTCCAGCTGATCCACGAGGCTTTTTAAAGAGTTTATTGAGCTGAATAACAACACATAAAGGAAACACTTCATCCTTCAGTTTATCACAAACATTCAGCGTCATAAATGAACAAATCTGGAGAAAAAGATACTTAACAGAGGAAAGTATTCCTCTGAGATGTAGTGGAGACGTATCAAGCAGCAGAAAATGGAAATACTCAAGTTTAGTTGTTTATATCTTGAATTTCTACTTAAAGGACAGTATTTGTGTAAATTAATTACCTACATCCTTTAAAATGATCCTCAACTCTCTAAAACACAAACTGAACATTTGTTGTAGGATTGTTACACGAGGCTGCGTATGCTTTAGTTATTTAGTTTGACTTTCAGGTATTTTATTAGTAAGAATCTGTCCTTCTCTACAGACGGGATTGAATAACTCTCATCAACAAACCAGCTGGACTTCCTCTCCTCGGCTTCTCTGTGAACAGCGGCTACGCTCCTTCTCATCAGACTAGTTTGTAACATTCAAACACTGAACTGGTGTGAGTTAGAGGAGCAGGTGATCCAGTGAAGACATTAAGCCCTTAAATTCATTCAACACAGCCGAACCAAAAACATCATCAGGAACGCTGCACTCGTCCTCCGCTGCAGCTTACTAGAGAGGAAAATAAACTCTAAAATAGCAGACGCAATGTGGGGACCTTTCAATCTGCGGACCACGGGATTTACTTCCTCTGACCAATCAGATGAGAGCGCTCGTAATATAAAAACAGGCTGTGTAGGAATTGGATCGATATCCCCGTGGGAGGCACGACTGTGCAGCATCTTCAGAGCAAATCATGTTCTTCCACGTGTGAGGAGCAAATGACAAAAGCTATTGTGAGGAGGCAGAGCCCTCACACTGTGGGACACTTTACAAAAAGAAATATCTTTTTAATTTATTCTCCCACTCTTCAGATTCCATCCAGCTGCAAGATTCCATCCAGCACATGGCACTAATTATTAGACACTAATACACAGCACATGGCAC
>NW_022280038.1:11341120-11344038 GCF_004355925.1 Anarrhichthys ocellatus
GCACTAATTATTAGACACTAATACACAGCACATGGCACTAATTAAATAACTTTTAAACATAAACTGAAGAGATGGCTTAAAGCAAAGCTCCACCTCTGGCACTGCTGTTAAATACTCTCATTGTTTTAACGAATCTGCTACTTTTGTAAAGTATTTATGTATTTTAATGTACTGTATAGTATTGTGTTGCATTGTGTTGTACTTGAATGTGTTTGCTGTTGAACTCTACTATAATATTAGGCCACTGAATTGTAATAACCTGCTGGTGGATTACAGACGACGATGAGCTCTCTATAACTCTGGCACATTCACATCGAGGTGTAAACTGAGATGTTGGTTGGTGTGGACTGTCTCTGGTGAATACATCAATGAAAGAAGAAACAACAGACGACTTGAGGAGGGGAGGTAAAACTTTCCAGAGTGAACCCGATAGACGGAGTTGATCGACCCCTCAGCCTGCAGTAAGTGGAGGTAGATTTACCTAACCCCCGTCTTGGCTCGGCCTCGCTCCCCCAGGGCAGCAATAAAGAACCGGTAAACAACGGGGAGGCCAGAGCACACCAATAACAGAGAGGGAATGAAGGGGCTGTGTGACTCATTAAGTGTCAATAGACCCCAAATCCCTTCAACCGCACACACACACACACACACTATGGTTTATACTGACCTGCCCCCCCTTTAGGGCCATATGAGAGTCTGAAGAGCTGAGCAGTGGAACCAAACGACGGAAACGAGATTGATATTGAGATGCAATAGCTTTCATTTACAGTTTAAAGGTGCACTCAAACCGACAGCAATGAGCTCCTGATCAAAGCTTTCTCTGTTTCAGAGGCTGAACACCTGAAGCTTTCACTTTCTGGCCTCAAAGTAAATCTCAATCACTCTGCTACAGTTCAGCCTCCATCATCTCAGGAATAGTTCAGGAACTCCAGAGTCACCAGAGTCACCGCAGCTAATCCACAATCCAGCAGATTAGCACCAAAACAACAGACACTGTATGTTTGTATGAATCATGCAAGTTGTATTCAATCACACTATTACTCTACTGACGATTCCAGAAAAGGTTTCTTCAAACAAGACGACCGCCCTCAACATTGTTGATCATAATCTGTGCATTTCTACTGTGAACAGAAACGCAAAAGTAAGAAAGAAGTGAATAAGACTGGGAAGATGCCGACAATCTGGTCGAAGTTTACTTTTATCGATACTTTTTATTGAGTTGTTCAGATATCAACACCTCGATAAAGCTGAAGTACTGGACACGCAAAACGTTAATGAATCCGGTTGTTTGAAGGAGACGTTGTCACAGCAATATAAAATAGATATTATTGAGGGAATAATTACATTTTTAACGGTACTCGGTGTCACGATCAGGCTTTGCCTTGTGTGTTCTGTGTGTGTTTTTCTGTAGCTCCTCACTCTACCTCTCAGCCACTCCCTCAGCACCAGTCCAACTCCCTTCACCTGTCCCTGATCAGTAATCAAGCACTCCCTCATCAGCACAACTCTCCTCACCTGTTCAGGTCATTGTTTGTGTTCATGTCTACCCGCCTGTGTTTGCTCGTCCTGTTCCCGGTTTCCCCGTCTGCCTGCCCTGCCTCGTTTCCCTCTGCATTTTCCCCCTCGTCTCTTGTCTTGTGCTTGGACTCCCTGTTGTGTGGGTAATTATTCCTTTTGTGTTTAATAAAACGCCTGCTTCATGCTACTCTGCCTGGTCTGCGTTTGATTACAGCGAATGATAACTTTTACATCATTATTGTAGATTTTTGTAGAAAAACATTTCAAAATGATTCTGATGTGATTTCTGTGAAGTCTGTAGAATGCGGAGTCTGTAGAATGCGACGTGGAGGCCAGAACATCACATTTCATTTAAAATCAACCAATTCACCTTCAACAAATATTGAGCCTCCTGTGATTTAAGAAATTGCAGTAGCTGCAATTTTGACAACATTTTGATAAATGATGCAGCTCTAACTGATCTTTTATTTAACAATAAATAGGAGGTCGTGTGTGTTACATTCCTACCCTTCTGTCTCTCTGTAGAGCTTTATAAATTGCTCGTGCCCTAAAGATAAACCTACTTGAACGACCAGCGTAGCTTTTGCTCCTGAGCCAAACAAGCTGATTATGATGTCCTTCCCACTCATTTAACATTTCGGTTGCTCAATCTGCAGGAATGAGTTTGCGGATTGACCTCGACTGAAAAATGTGCTCTTTCCTTTTATCACCGCATCAGGTGAATTTCAGACGACTCTGTGAAACTGTGATCATTACGCTCGTCACCACCCGGTAAACGTTGCTCCGGGTCTGGTTAGTGCACATCAGAGTGTGACTGTTCATGAGTGTGTGTCTGTAGGTGTTTACATATTCATAATCATCTCAACCATCTTTAAGAGTCTCTGTCTTAAGGTGTCAAACATGAAAAGATGGTTTTATAGTTTGTAAACAACGACGAGGTATGTAAGCTATGTTGCTAAATTTACCATCAAAGATATAGAATGCAACTTAAACAAATGAACTTTCCAGAGCCGTGTGCTGTTAGTTAGCAGGTAGAATACATGAGCTAGTGGCTCCTCATTTAGTCCAGACTTAAACATGTATTAGGTGGAGAACTCTAGCGTGTAACGTGACACCGGAGAGACATTAAAGTCTACAAGTCACTCGATGATCCAACTCAAACACCAGGAAAGAGACTCAGAAGTTTGACTTTAGTCACTTTTAAAATGGACAGTGGTAGTCGTGTTTAACAGCTTAACCGAACATGAAGGTGTCCTAAAAGCCTTCCATCAATTGTAATTGTTGATCATCTGTTTATTATCTACGCCAACCATTCACGTAAATTACTACCAGGCTGCAACCTCCAGTTCTGACAAGTGAAGTCAGTGCTTCATGTGTTAAAGCTGCATTCTCTCTAGTGT
>NW_022280038.1:11349038-11352565 GCF_004355925.1 Anarrhichthys ocellatus
GAGACGTATACGGCGTCTCTACGTCACTCCTCCTCAGTCCAGATATGATCACTTCCTGTTCACTGGCTGGGAAAAAAACAAGATGGCGACGACCGTAATCCAAAATGGCAACGGCCAAATTTAAGGCTTTAAAACATCAGTCCACAATTCCTGACATCACGACTTATATACAGTCTGTGGTCACTACGAGCAACCACGGATGCATTAGGCTTTAAGTCCCCAGTTAACACATTAAACTTTAACAGCTGCTGCTCTGAAACGGTCGTGATTCTGTCTGAATTCTGTAGCACTTCTGTTAGAATATCGATTCTGACAACCAAACATGTAACAACCACATATTTTGATGCTGCAAGCAGTTTTAAATTCACCGTCTGGGGTAAAAACACACATTTTCGATGACGCCAGCTGTAAAAAGGGTCTAACACAAATTTTAAGAAGTCATCGCCATGCCTGATATTATCAGCCGATATCTGCTGATCACAGACACCTCAGTACCAACATACAGTATGTGTCTGCTGTTAAGGAACAAGAAGTCTCAGCAGAGACAAACAGTTTCTCCTTCACATCGTTTCTCCACCAGAGAGCAAAAGCTTATTTGTCAACTGTAAAATGTTGCACTTTGTCCACGTTTAAATGCTTGTTAATGTTGAGTTAATATTTGGTGGTGCGTCACTATTTACAGTTTTTGAATCTCAAATATCAATATCGATATATCACGATTGTCTGGCTTCAACACCGATGATGTAAAACGTGTAAAGCAAGCGTCAAAAATCAGTTCATGTCACGGTTCCTCCTGTCATGTTTACTGTGTTCATAAAGACACGGCAGCTGTGATCATCATGTATGTGTGAGAAAAAGATGGTCAGCCCTGTGATGATGGTTTGTCCACATTCACGCGATGACAATGAACTCACCACTGGAGCAGTCCAGTCCTCCCCAGCCGGGCTCACACTGGCAGGTATCGGGAGAGACACAGCGTCCGTGGGCACACTCTTCAGTGCACAACGCTGAGGAAGAACAGGACACAAAGTTTACTATCTAAACATTATCTTCCCCATGCAATGATCAATTTAGGTCTATTTTTTGTCTTCTTTCAGACAAGAGGAACTAAAACATTTATTTTACTACTTTGGTGAATCTACAGACGTAAATGAACAAACGTTACCATTAGATACTGCCTTCAGAGACTCATTTACACATATTCTCACTAAAAACATGGAGATAGATTGATACAAATATCATAAATATGTCAACAAAATGAAACAATGGTCACATTTATGTTCTGGAAAAGCATGAAGCACATATTTAATAACATGTTGCCTCATTTACATATTTAAACATAAAGTCATCCAGCAACAAATCATGACGTGATTATTGCATCATTTATTTGTATTACTTTGTGTAATTGAATGATGTGAAACATTAACATTTCTATTGATTCAACTAGTGGGTGTAATCTAAAATAATGCTTTGTAATCGTGGAACTTAACATTATCTCGCATGATTCACATGAAGTTAAGCGGAGTAAATTCTTATTGTATTTAATGCTCTCTTACGGTTTGGCCCGACTTATTGGAAGAGGAAACAGGAAGTGAGCAGCGCTGACAGGAGTCCCTGCAGAATATGTGCGTTTATTTACAGCGGCAAGAACATCGCTCACAGATGTGACAGTAGAGCAGTGATCTTTGTGATCAAGAGGAACATATATATTTAGGGTTATTGCAGTGAATGCAGTCACAGTGACGTCACCTATTGATTTGTGGACTGCTGCTCTGAAGACTTCGAGTTCGGCCTTTTAACCGTGGCCATCTTGTTTTTTTTGCAATCATAAGTGAGACGAGAAGGTGAAGTACAACCGAACGCTGAATAAGACATTTTGAATGAAGTGAAAACACTCTGTAAGGGTTAAAGTTTTCAGACGAAAACGAAAAAAAATAGAGGGACTACCGTGGTAGAGACCTGTCAATCACCGTGTAGCCCCGCCCCTAAAGCATCCCCTGCTTTATGGTCTGTTTGACTCTAATTGGACCATAATGTACTAAATGAACATCATGCTGTATTGAAGAAGACTTGAAACTAGAGATTGAGACCATAAACTCATGTTTACAATGTTTACTGAGGTAATAAATCAAGAGAGAAGTAGAGTCATTTTCTCATAGACTTCTATACTACCAGAGGAGTCGCCCCCTGGTGGTCACTAGAGACAATGCAGCTTTAACACATGAAGCTTTGACTACACTCGGCAGAACTGGATGTTGCCACCTGGTTAATATTGTGGTTCCCACATTCTCTGAAATAAAAGAAAGGTTTTTGTAACTCAGTGCGTATTCTTTGGCCACTAGAATAATGACTCGGTATAGAAAGGCCTTCACTGGTGGAGGAAGTGAAGTGTCCGTTATCTGAGCACATCTCGGCCATGCTGTGAAAATGTTTCAATTGTTTGTAGCTTGACAATATAATATATCAATGAGGCACATATTAATGAAGGAAGAGTACATCGTGAGTGCCGGTGAATATTTATGTAATCGGTGTCGCCCTAAAGAAATCAGCTCCAGTCTCCTGACATACTATCTGCTTTCTACCAACAAACAGATACGGCAGCACCGACATCTTCCTCTTCACTTTACGCTCCTCCGACCGGTGTAATATTTCATCAGGATGCAACCGTACAGTGGAGAGCTGTCATACTCGTATCTGAAGGTCCAAAACAGACGGGCGCTATCGCAGCATAATGAATGGAGCGGTGTTTCTCACAGAGCTGCAGAGCGTCTTCACGGAGTCCTTATCTTGTGCAGCGAGAAGGGGTGAGGAAGACGAGGAGAGGTGAAGAGAGAAAGAGGAGAAAGAAAGGCGGGAAAAATGGTACTGAGCCTGGAGGAAGCAGACTAAAACAAAGAAACCAATAAAGACTAACGACACGCAAGTGAATCTGAAAACGTCACTCCCGCTGACTTCAAAGACTCGACACGTCAAACTTTAATTAAAATGACTTTGAATAATATTAAACTTGACTTTTTCACTCACATTTATTGTCATCGCATCACAAATGTTGAGAAGCTCTCAAAGAGAAACCACAAAATACTCGTCTTTTTTTTTTACATCATGTTATGTACTATACTGTATGTATGTAACACCTGAGGATTTACAGTATAACTGTGTATAAAGTACTCTGATCACACTGAATGTGCATTGATCCCCACAATGTTTGTGTAAATGTTCAAGGTAAATCTTAAAAAAAAATCTCTATTCATATCATTTTTCACATTAAAAACAGACGGACATTGCTTCAGTGGAGGCCTTCTGGTAGCAATATCCATGAGCAGGGACTGAAATATTAACACCTGCAAAATACTGAGTACATTTAGGTAAAACGTCTTATCAATGCCATATAAAGAAATATCATTTTAAATTTGCAGCACGAATCATCCTGTAAAACACCTAATTGTCATTTCAATATTTGTGTTTGTGTGCGGATTAAACAAACGAGAGAAGAACTTGAAGAAGATATATATATATAGATATATATA
>NW_022280038.1:11352665-11356881 GCF_004355925.1 Anarrhichthys ocellatus
GCCGTCTTATATATATATATATCGATATATATATAGATATATATATATATATATATATATATATTAGAAAGATGACAGGAAATAATGGGAAGGAGCGATGGGGGATGTTGTGGTTCATGGTCGGTGCCTTTATCCTTCAACCACCACCAGAGACCCTTGCCTCCAGTCTTGATGCTAAGCTAAGCTAATTGTCTTTTGGCTCTGGCTTCACCCATAACAGAATATGAGAGCTTGAATATTTATAAGATAAATCCGGCCATTGTTTTCAGCCAAAAGACAATTAGCTTAGCTTAGCATCAAGACTGAGGGCACCCTGGTGGTTTAAGGATAAAGGCACCACCATGACCCTCATCATCCCCAGTTGCCGTCTTTTTGCTTCCCTATACGTGTCCCCCATCGCTCCTTCTCCTCGTCTCCTGTATGTATTAAAGTCTATACATCTCTTCGAGAGCTCGGTGACTTAGTAGAATATTGTTGTAGTTGTGAGGTTGCCAAGCGAACAGCCGAGAGTGTTAAAAGAAGTCAGAGTAGTGTCCAGGGTGTACTCGATGCCCGATGCATGCTGGGAAAAGGCAGTAATTGTTAAGAGTCCCACAGCTCAAAAATAATCATTCGAATGAAGACAAAAACTATAAAGATGGTAATTTAACCCGTCACACTAAAAGCCCTAGATTACTTAATGGAATGAAGAAAAAAAATCAAAGCACAGATGATAAACAGCTTTATTATCCTCTCTGCCACTTCTTCAAAAAAATGCAGAACTTTATCTAACATCCCCTGCAACTCATTTTGTGAGGATCACTTGTGTATGGCAGCATGAATACTGCATCGTACATCAGGTAGGGACTGAGCCGGGAGAAGACGGGCTGACAGCTTGGAGACTTTAGCTCCTCCATCACAGAGATATGATGTGCTGCTGCTGCTCCGGCTCTCTGTTTGTGCAGCTGAGTCGTCTCTGACGGAAAGAAACGGGAGCCCGACTCGCATTAAGAGACAAATGAACGTCACATGAAGGAAGGAAGGATACACATTCAATGCAAGCCGCTAATCCTGCACCTTTTCACACGCTAGCTGTGTTTTAAGGCCATTTATTACAAATCAAGTGCTGAGATTTGAAAGTTGCAAAGAAGTAAGCGAACAGGGAGGGAAAGTGGGTCCAGGAATTAGACCGGCCTCGGTGCAGCCAGGTTTTATGGGTCTTGAGGTGCTTGAGCCACAGAGGGGCCATCCTCTCTAAATTTATAGTGGCACTGTGTTAACATTTTACAGCTTTGTTCGTGCATCAGGACAGGAAATCGTCGCAGCCACGTGCACTTGGCACACCGCAAACCGAGTAAAGATTTATACGGGAGGAGGGTGAGACTGACAGCTTTACATTCACTCATTGTGAACCGGTGTATTTCACCGGTGGCATGGGTGTTTTAGTGTGATGAGTATTTGTTTGCACTCGTTTTCATGAGGGCAGAACAATTTTAGTTCAACCACTCCTTAAACCAAAAAACAACAACATTTTTAGGTCGGTATCTCTTTTGTGTCGAAGTCCGGTTCAGAAGGAGAACGTGTCTGAGAGCATTATGGAAAGAACTCTACAGAGAAATAAATCCTTCTTCTTTACCTTCGGCTTTCTGTTTGTTATTGAGTCCAATTAAGTATCGCTGAAGGAGAAGTCTCCTACTGACATCTTGTGAAAGGTGACTTGTTGCCAGGAGACAACGGTGGAAACCAGGCGGCAACCTCCGGTTCTGCATTCTCTCTAGTGTCCACCAGGGGGCGACTCCTCTGGTTGTATAGAAGTCTATGAGAAAATGACTCTACTTCTCTCTTGACTTATTACCTCAGTAAACATTGTAAACATGAGTTTATGGTCTCAATCTCTAGTTTCAAGTCTTCTTCAATACAGCATGATGTTCATTTAGTACATTATGGTCCATTTAGAGTCACACAGACCATAAAGCAGGGGACGCTTTAGGGCGGGGCTACACGGTGATTGACATGTCTCTACCAGAGACGTATACGGCGTCTCTACATCACTCCTCCTCAGTCCAGATATGCTCACTGCTCCCATCAAGTACAGCAACCACACTGGGACATAAAACAAGTGGACCTAGCTGTCGTGGTACCAAAACTAAACTACAACTAGTTTTACATCACAAGATTGTCAAGACCACTATTAGATAAACGGTTACTGTCTTTGTGAAAGGAATCGTTTTAGGAAGTGTGCTTGTCAGCTTTTTCCAGACAATTTGGAGGTCCGACATTTTCCCCGTTGAATTCCCAACTTCAGACCCGTGAGCGTTCCGTGACATTGACGTTTCTTTGGCAAACGTACACAGAATTATTGTGATATTAAGCTGTTATTTAAACGAGGCCCCCGTTAACTTCAATCCATCAAGACTTTTCTACATCTGCCGTGGAGAGAAAAACTACGTTTTTTTCAACAACTCAAGGTAACAAGTGACGAGTAACTGATGTATAAATGATTAGTTTGGGCATAAAGTGTTCCCTTAAAATGAACAGTTATGACAAACTGATCAATCATTTTCAGAAAAGATAAAACAAGCCAAAACTAACAGAAAGGTAAAATAAATAAATGATATAAACAGCCTGAACTTTAAAGACGAGCAGAAGACCATCAGGATTAATAGTTTCTATGAGTGAAGAGAGAGAGACACAAAAATGTAAACGCCTGCAAATACAGCTTTTAATAAGAGAGCCAAAGACACATGCTCTTGATGAATCATTAAACAGGGGCCTCATCCCTTCATCCTGTGGACTGGAGCATAAGCAGCTACTGTAAGAGGAGGATTACATCAGCAACGGGTACAAAAAGATGAATAGATATCAAATGAAATAATCGCTGCCTAATTCCAGCTATTGTCTCGTCAGTGCTCTTTAATCTCCTGATCTGCTGCAGCAGGAATAATGAGAGCGGCGGTGTGAGCGTCGCCGGAGCGAAGAGCACATCTGACATCTTTCTCCAGCGTCTGATCTCTGAGTGAAACTGTCGACGCAGCTGATCGCCACCAGTGGACGGATTATGAGACGATACGCCCCTGGACTTCAGAGTTGTTTAGCCTTTTCTGTTGCTGTTTTGTGTCTCTTTGTAGTTGTTTTATCTACCCATAGTCATTTTGTGTCTCTTTGTAGGTTTGCAGTGTCTCTTTTTAGTGTTTTGTGTCTCTTTGTAGTTGTTTTGTGTCCCTTTGTAGTAATTTTATGTCTCTTTGTAGTTGTTTTGCATCTCTCCATGGTCATTTTGTGTCTCTTTGTAGGTTTCTGGTGTCTCTTTTTTGGTCTTTTGCATCTCTTTGTAGTTGTTTTGAGTCTCTATGTGGTCATTTTTTTATCCTTTTGTGGTTGTTTTATGTCTCTTGGTGGTAATTTTGTGTCCTTTTGTAGTTGTTTTGTGTGTCTATGTGGTAATTTTGTGGAGACACATGGAGATTCTGATTCATATTATGTTATTTAGTATATTTTCTGAGCCGCTACACCCACACATGTACTGTACGAGGAGGAGTATAAATATCAGTCTAGACTTCTGAACGAACTTCAGATATTTTGAAATAAACACTCATACTGCGTATGATATTGTGCATTACTGACGTGAAAAAAAGAAAAGGAAATGAAAGAGAGAAACAGCATTAGCTGGAATGATGGGATTACAGAATGAATGTTCTTTTGTTGTTGTAGGATGTGATCAGAAATCACACTCCGGCAGTAATTTATATCAGATGTGCTGAGGTTTGGGTGGGTGACAGAGAGGGGAGGCGGTTAAAGGCTGAAGCCGGTCGGTGGGTGACGAGGTCACAGACGGCCGAGCTGCTCGGGTTCAAGAGAGACGACACAGACAAGCATTCAGGATCCAGGGGAGGAAGAAAAGAGGACAGAATGAGACTCAGAATGAAAAAGGGGGAAACTGAGGGAGGAATCATACCGACAAGAGATTAAATGTCCTCAGGCACTGATGAAAAAATAACAAACAAGCTTTTCTCCGCTTGCAAGACAGAGAACATCACCACAAAAGGATGTGCTGAATTCAGAGGGCTCACCTAAACATTTAGAGCCCAATGATGGCCGACACCCTGCACGTGATTACATGTTGATGTAAGATACAGAGATAAACAGGAAATGGAAAACAGAGCGTGCTCAAAAAAACAAACAGCCAGGAAACACAGAAATAGAAAAGACTTCTAATCAAATTAGCAGCCCCCGCCCC
>NW_022280038.1:11356981-11365423 GCF_004355925.1 Anarrhichthys ocellatus
CCCCCCCCCCCCCCCCCCCCCCCACACACACACACACACCCTGAATTAGCTCAGTCTGTATAACACACAACAAAAGACCTGTCCCAGCCCGTTAACGTTGGCCAGCCAGGCAGGCGTCTAGTTAACATTGAGGAATTAGCTTCCGGCGTTCAAACTATTCGACCAACGGGAGCGCGAGGTCGTGCGTGTGCGTGCGTTTGTGCGATGGAGCGAGCTACACTATAGAGTCGAGGGTTATTTGTCTCGGCCTCCCCCCCGGGGGAATCTAATAAAGTTGTTTACAAGCAGATGTTGAATAAAGACACACAATGCGCTCCTATTCACCCTCCTCAACCCCCTCAGGAAAAGCCATTCAGCTCCTCTCTCCTCAATAAGAAAAGGCAACACTGCCCCATACAATTTACCATCTAGGGTGGATAATTGATTTCTCTTTGCCGGATCGGGGAAGGCATACCGGCATGAGATAACGACCGGGTAGGAAAGGGAAGAAATTCTCTCCGTCTCTCACAAAACATCGTTTTCTGTCCGGTTTGAATGATGATATTTCGCTTCACTGCTTGCAGGTGGACGGACAGAACAGAGAATGTTGTTGTTGTTTTTTCGTTCTCTAAAGAGCATAAGAATCTTATTTTACTGCCAACAAGACTTCAACCGCTGTCACATGAAAACCAGCTGGTAGTCTGAGCCTGAACATTTCTGTGAAGATTAATCCCGTTACACACTAAACAGCCGATGTGCTTACACTAAATCTAACTGGCTGGAGGCAAAATGAAAGAGGACAGAGGTTTACGTGTCCTTTCAAGATACAAGTGCATTTATTTTCTCCGTGAGACGCTGAACACTAACGTTTCCTGTGGAGTCTGTGAAAAAAACACATTTAAGTCAGACGCAAATATTGTACCGGCATGGACCAACGTTCACCGCAGCTGTGCTTTGGAGGAACTAAGAACTCTGTGGAACTTTAAGGCCTCGTCTACTCTAGGGATGGTTATTGTTAGGATATTATCGATGCAGTACTCTCATCAATACACTATCGGTTCGGTTCCTTGTTGATACTCTTATTGGTCCCTTTTTAGAATTTTGTGAGAAAAAAATACAATTAATTTAGAAAAACATTCTCTCTAGTGTCCACCAGGGGGCGACTCCTCTGGTTGTATAGAAGTCTATGAGAAGATGACTCTACTTCTCTCTTGATTTATTACCTCAGTAAACATGGTAAACATGAGTTTATGGTCTCAATCTCTAGTTTCAAGTCTTCTTCAATACAGCATGATGTTCATTTAGTACATTATGGTCCATTTAGAGTCACACAGACCATAAAGCAGGGGACGCTTTAGGGCGGGGCTACACGGTGATTGACAGGTCTCTACCAGAGACGTATATACGGCGTCTCTACGTCACTCCTCCTCAGTCCAGATATGGTCACTTCCTGTTCACTGGTTGCAAAAAGCCAAGATGGCGACGGCCAAAACGCCGAACTCGAGGCTTCAAAACATCAGTCCACAAACCAACAGAGTCTGCAGGTTTAGTTCAGATCTGCTTCACTGATCTTTGTTGGTTGTTGTTGAAGTGAAACCCTCAGTTATGTTAAGACGTGACTTTACACGTCCAGCCAGGAAGAAAGTAAACAGAGTTCTTAAAAATCTACACCTTAGAAGGCGTTTTCTAAATCTCTGTTTGTGTGGACGAGAGGCCAAAACATCTGTACAGGTGCAGACGAGGCCTAAAGGCCTTCACACAGCGGGAGTTTGACGAATACACAGCACCTAAATGTGAAATACTTGCCTAGGATATATATCACATGTCTAGGGCTTTTATTGTGAAAGGTAAGAACAGAAGAAGTGGATATTTATCTTTGTCGAGGTTGAAAGGAGTAATAAAGTTTGTCTTCTTGGTTCCGACAATGGAGCCTTCTAGTAGATATAACAATACAACTTAACCTGTTCAGCACAATGTGACTGATTGATCACGCAATTTCTTTCGCTACGTAATATTCAAAGTATTGATGAGGAAAAACAACAGTTCAGTATAATATATACTCCACTATGTCACCATGAGCCCAGCAGTCATGGAGAAAAAGCATCATTTATGTGCATAAATTCATAAAGAGAAGCTCTCAGATAAATAGTTTCTGAGCTCAGATTAACGGAGCATAACACAAAACAACATTGTTGACATTTTAACGTTATGTTTAAGGGATGTCGGTAATAACTCAACAACTAAAGTACGTTAACGTGTCCAAGCAGCTCAGAGTATTAAAAACACAGACACAGCGGCAGATAAAACCCAATAAAAAACAGCCTAAATCAACCGTTCTAATAGTCTGAGGACGGTTTGTGAGTCGTATCAGATGTGATGAGATAAATAGATATGTGAGAGAAGTGCTTCTCTGACAATTAAGAACAGCAGCTGAAGGCTGGTTTACAGTTGGATAAAGAGTCACAGGTTTGTGTCGTATCTCTGACTGAACATCTGCCGTCTCATCTGCTCCGACTAATCATCTGATGTCTGATGTGAGACTTGTGTTTTTCTTTGGCTTTGAGGAAAGAAAAACTTAAAACGAGCTTCAAAATAAAAGAACTGTGTCGAGAAATATTGGTGTTTTTATCTCGCTGACCAACTTCTCCAACTACAGATCATCACATCCCAATAAAGCTCATCTGTTTATGAGGCCGATGGGACCAATAGCACAGAGATAAACGGCCTCTTTTACTCAAAGTGAAGGAAGAAAGCCATCGGCTGGTTTACCAGAGAACACGCTGGTGTTCAAACAACATATCTGCAGAATGAAGCTGAGGTTGTTCAGTGTGAAGAGATATCTAACTCCATGTCAGAACAAAACCTGCTTGGAGCTTTTCACGTTTCTATCTTTTCCTTCTGTTTATGCTGATTTCAAAGCTCTCTGTGTTAAAACTTTGAGCAGCAATGGATCCACTTTGAGCCGGAGCCGGATTGATGTGCCTCTGACAGCTCCAGCAGCAGATTTATAGATAACTGCCCGGCCGCAAAGTGAAGAGATAACGACTAAGATTGAATCACTGTTCCACAAGATGCACTGCACATTTTAACAAGCCTGGAAAACTTTGTGTATTAAGTGAATGAAAAAAAAAAGTTTGAAAATAACAATTCAGAGGAAAATGGTTTTGTTTGCTGCAGAGACATTCTGTATTCTGGAGTTAGTGCCGTCTGAAGGAAACAACAGCGCTGGCTTTGTGTTTATTGCCTTTTCATCAAACACAATGTGAGTTCACAGCATTAGAAGAACACCGTAACCTTCACATGTAGAAGAAGAGACCCGTGTGATAAATCCTCATGAATAAAAAGCTAAATTGCCGCTCAGTCCGAATGTGAACTCATTTATTCGGTCTTTATATCTTTGTTATGTCACACACCTCCAGCTCAGATCTGTGTTGCTGTCGGTTACACAGAAAAATGAAGAGCTGTGTGTCTTCCAGCAGCACAGAACTTAACAAGAAGCAAAGTGGTCATAAGATACATTTGTTATACGCTGACGATTAAATGTGGATTATTACTTTCTTCTGGGCAGAAGGTGAGTTATGTCAGTTCTTTGGGTTCACGTCTCATTAAACTACGGTGATGGAGAATGTTCTATTGTGATTGGCTGCCACGAGTGCCTTGTTTTCTCGTTACATCTATTATAACTAGACACATCTGACACATCTGTTTGTTTGCTGTTCACTGTTAAAAACTGCACAAATCAATATTTTTCTGAAAGCGATGGATGAGTTAACTGTGTGTCTGCTTCAGCGAATAGTTGGAAGCTTCATTCATAACGCTGACATTCAAATTTAAAATCAATATTTGATGCTGAGCAGCTTCTTTTTTGTTAAATTGATTACGTTTCTGCACAGTTGCAGATAGAGAGCAGGCTTCATTAATAGTAGTAATATTGTACTGTATGTAAAATGATAGATTCCAGCTGTGGCTGCGATTGTTTCAGACTCATGTGATCCAAACATTTTCAGAAACTCCACCGCGTTGTAAAGTCCAAAAGTATTTATAAAAGACAGACGAATCATGTATGTATATATGCGTCATTTCCATCATCTTTATCTGAGAAAATATCTGCTTCAGTCCATATTTGTTAGCGCTTAGCCTTCAAAAACTGTGGGTTGGTAGTGACGAACCCACAGAGAATCATTCCTCTCGTCTCTACACACACATTGAGCTAATTGTTTTGGTTCACACATTCACAACTGTTCTCCAGCCAGCCTCGTTTCCAGAGAGAGAGCTCGGATGAACACACTGAGCTGTAGACAGCAGACACATTCAGAGACGAGCGCATGAAGGAAATGAACCCAAACCAAAGCTAAAAAGAAAGCCATGTTGAATTTGTCAGGTGGATGGAGACACAACTCGAAATGAGAAATCTAGACGCTATCTGACTGTGTTTTTAGCTTGTTTCGTTGCCTTTATGTGACCACAAAGAAATACAATAATAATGATGAATGCAGCTGTAAATGTAGGTAGTGTTAGCAGCGGTCTTTCAGTTGATTTGGTCCACATTCTTACACTCGCGCTGCAAACACAATCCTAGCAACACCACAAGGCTCATGATGCACCACCTTCCTCTCTTTGAGTGCGTTAGAGAGCGGATCATTAGTGAAACTTCTCTATACGTGTGCAATAAAACCGGATGTTAATATCGTATTTTTTAGATTCTGCAATGAGCAGCCTGCTGTACTTGTCGTACTTGCTTCATGTTGTCGAGCAAGAAGCAGAAATTCTAAAGAGCAATTAAATGATCTTTATCATACAATTGAACAAACCCTATTTGTTAAAGACTACAATTATGCACAACATCATCTTATTGTCTAGTTTGTATTCATAAATAATCGTGTTTAGCTCAAAAGGAGAAAAGAGGAATCGACGCAACTTACGAACACAAAGGTTTCCACTTTCATAGAAGCCTGGGCAGCACTGAGAGCGCCGCCTGTACATCGTCCTCACACCTCTTCTGTACGCCGTCTTGTAGCTGATCCTGTACACGAGACACACACACACACACACACACACACACACAAAGTCCATTAAAATAATACAACTGCATTTGTGGTGCTGCATTATAAAAACAAACATAAACATCACGATACTTCTGAATAGTGAGAGACACTTAAAGGTGCAATGGTTGTGAGATCCGTGCAGAATTTTAGTTTAAAAACATTTTTGACAAATTAACTAATCATCAACAGACTGAGGTTGCAGTGTTGACGTTTATGTCAAAGACTTCTATGTTTTGTGTGGCAGAGATTATCTCCTGGAATTAGCATGCTAAGCAGCTAGCCGTGGCCCGTCCTGTCTTGTAATACCACTTGTGACCTGGAGAGGAGGTAGTGAGTCACTGTAGCATCCACGAGAGGTGGAAGAAGCTGAGCTCTGTCACGTTGAAGGTGCAGATAGTTTGTTTATCGGATTAAATACAAAGAGGAGGAAACCAGAAGAACGACTTGTATGTTTCTCTGGTCCTCCACGGCGCCAGGAGACCACTTTGGACCTCCAGGCAGCGTCTGTAGCAACTCGAATTCAGCCAGTGCAAACCGCATCACTGGGGGTCTGATCAGCAAACCGGTTAGACCAAGCGCTCCACCAAGCGCTCCACCAGCCCACTGTGACTCTGGGCGTTGGGGTTTTTCATTACATTACAGTCATTTAGCCGATGCTTTTATCCGAAGCGACTTACAATTCAGATTCTATCACATTTCTACACCGTAGGCACAGCTACGGGAGACATTTCGGGGTTAAGTGGAGCCGGGGATCGAACCGCCGATCCTCTGATTGAAGGACGGCCCTGCAATCCACTTAGCCACAACCACTGGCCGCCATTTAAAGACCATTCCATTCATTACTCGAGGCCGCTATCGCGCTCACCACTGTGAGTTATTAGAAAAGGTCAGAGGTCATCAGTGACTCTGAACAGGGACAGACTGGCTGAATTTGAGTTGCTACCGCTAACCGCTAACCGAACGTCTCCCGGAGCTGTCGCTCGCTCTCCTGCCGGCAAAATAGTCTCCTGATGGCGTGCAGGACAAAACTATAATATGATTTAGTCCAAAAACAAACTATCAACGCTCACTTTAAGCCGATGCCACACGTGGAGATTATAAGACAGTCTCTCAGAGTTTCAGCAGTTTGGTTGGTTAGTAGTTTCTCTTCTCTTTTATAACTGATGGCTGTAAATGTAGATTGTATGGACCTCGGTAGTTGAGGTGAAACGCTGCCCACTATTTGTTTGGAGCAGGTTGGCCAGATGTTACACATCGCACCTTTACATATTTGAAGGGAGTTTCTCCCAGTCATTCAAGGGCGGTGGCTGTTGTCTGACATTTCATCTTAAGATCAATGACTCAGCTCTTAGCCGGAGGAGCTAAACTGGTGGCTATAAAGCTTAATGTGGTCATTAAAGCCGGTACGCCGACGGTCGCTCATCAAAACGACCGCATCAGACGGAGCTGAACTGCCGGCGTTGGGTAGTAGACTCTGGTGACTGACGGAGCTCCAGCAACAGAAGTTTGACAGACTGCGTTTGAGACGCGAAGAGACTTGAAATGTCTCTGAGACTTTCGCAGTTTTTTGGGTTGTACCCACGTGGTTGAATGCACTTGGGAGTCGCTTTGGATGAAAGCATCAGCTGAATAAATGTTATGCAGTAAAGTTTAAAGCACCAAAAACCAGTCTGTCCCAGTTCAGAGATGGTAAGATGTCACTGATGAGTGCTGCGCTCATGTGATTGGTTGACAATTAGAATGTTGAAAAAAAGTGCTGGATTCGCATTTGCGAATCCAGCGACGTCAGGGGAGTCTCAAAAATCCACAAAGAAATGTGTAGCGATCCACAAACAAATGCATACAAATCCACAAACAAATGTAAAAAATCCACACAGAAATACATACAAATGCAGAAATATATTTGTGATTTTTTTTTACATTTATATAAATCGTAATTTATTTATGTGTGCATTGGAATGTATTTGTGAATCGTTCTGCGTGCATTTGCAATTATTGAGACTGATCTGACCCCATATAAATGTTTTCTTTGTAGAGACAGAACGAGAGAAAAAACGACAAATGAAATGTTGAGAAGAAAACTTCAGAAGGACTTTAAAGGTAACAGAGTTTGTGATGTAATGTCTGTCAGTGTAAATGTGTTTTAGTCACCACATAATCTCACTGTGACTGTCTCTCAGCGCTGATCTTTGTGAGTTGGTCTGTTTTGCATAGAAAGGTAAACAATCCGGCACCAATCGTCTGCTGCACATCACCTCATTTAAAAGAGTTCAACCAGCACAGCAGCACTGAGATGCGGTTTGCGGTGGATTTTCACGTCTGCAGGTGCTTTGAGAATAACACGGTTTCTTTCTGTTTATTTGTGGAGGGCCAGCTAATGCAAAAAGATGCGCAACACTTCCGTGAATTCGCCTCTGAGCGGGAGAATCTGCCCCATTTCTCTGTCTGTATCACATCAAATTGAATATATTTAAAATGTTCTGATTCATTTGAGCTCTTGAATGCGTCAATCCTGGTCATTTTGCCTTAATTCTATGACATTTGATGGACTAATTCTTGTGTTAATAGTTTAAGGATGGTGAAACACACACCTGTGTCTGGTGCACTTGAACCAGTTGAGGATGTCGGTGCAGCGGGTGTAGTAGACCTGGTCAAATGGATGAGCGTAAGACTCCTGCACAGTCACTGCATAGCTGCATGGATAGAAAACACAAGCACAGATTAAAACACGTCCGTCCTAATGGTGAAGAAAGATTAGTCATTAATAAACAGCCTGCCGCACATCAAAATAAAGGTTCTTTCTCATTTATCCTCGAGGCTCTGGTGAGATCTAAAGAACTGAAATGTAGTGGAGGACACAATATTTGTAAAAGTCAAACATCACAGAAGTCAATAACGTCTCCTTTTAAAAGAGATCACCAGGATGTGGATTATTGATCTGAGGATGAACGCGTCCTCGTGGAGCAAAGCTTTAATTCTGAAAAATGTTTAAAGGTCATCGATTCTTTAAAAGCTTTATTTTATTTTCCTAAAAGCCACAAACTTTCAGGATTTTAAAGAATCCTGACAGGACATAAACCCTTGTTATTATTTTCTATAATTGTTCTGCTCCGATTTAGTTTTTCCTGCTCCAAGAAGTTAAAATCTGTAAGTCATCAGAGGTAGTACCCATCTCCACAGTTCCCTCTGATCACACAGAGATTATTGATCACAGCACATGCACTCTGTGCTGCTCTCATCACAGATGACATCGTGCTCTTACTGAGTGCTGAGACCACTCAAGCAGTCACATTACCGTCGCTGTGGATTTACGGCCCTCACAACGTCCCCAGGAGTAAACCTTTTTCCCTTCTTGCTTTTGATTATTGGCTAACCCTCTGGATTCTTGATTTGTGGCTTGGGGGGGGGGGGGGGGGGG
>NW_022280038.1:11365523-11366307 GCF_004355925.1 Anarrhichthys ocellatus
GCTCCATTAGTTCACTGCAGGGTTCCGAGCTCAATTACTTCACTGTGAATACTGGAGAGGAGACTGTAAACTGGTAGACTGACCTCTCCCAGTGGCTGCACACGTTGGGGTCATCCGGGTTGAGGGCGGACGCCACGGAGACGAAGCCCAGCAGGTTGAGCCACAGCAGGGCTCGGGGGGAGACCGCGCCGGCCCCCATCGTCCTCCTCCCTCCCTCCTTCAGAGAAGAACAAGATTTCACCTTTAGGTTGCAGAAAAACCAATACGAGGAACATAGATTTCTATCTGGAAGGAAAACGACCTCACCGATTGTAAAACACTTGAATCAATAAGTGCACCTGAGCACATCGTACTTTAACTCAAGTACTGTACTTCTGAGGTACTTCTGCTTCTAATCGGCTTCATTTAACCGACAGATATTGGTCACACTTATCTTGAGACTTATGATAAACTGATGCAATATTAATGATTAAACCAGCGGTTTCAGAGTTTTTGGGGACCTGTGATCAAAGTTGTGATCACATTTCATGAGTTGTCATTTCCTCCCGACTCATCAAATCTTTACTGTTTTATTACTTATTTACTTACTGATAATACTCTGTATTTTACTATGTCTCTTGTTTGCACTACACTGTATGCTGCTGTAATCCTGTAAATGTCCCTGCTGCGGGACTAATAACGGATTATCTTATTTTATCTGTTCTTATCTTATCTTATTTTATCTGTTCTTATCTTATCTTATCTTATCTGTTCCTATCTTATTTTATCTTATCTTATCTGTTCT
>NW_022280038.1:11366317-11372250 GCF_004355925.1 Anarrhichthys ocellatus
TATCTTATCTGTTCTTATCTTATCTGTTCTGTTCTTATCTTATTTGTTCTTATCTGTTCTTATTTTATCTTATCTTATCTGTTCTTATCTTATTTTATCTTATCTTATCTGTTCTTATCTGTTCTTATCTGTTCTTATTTTATCTGTTCTTATCTGTTCTTATCTTATCTGTTCTTATCTTATCTGTTCTTATCTGTTCTTATTTTATCTTATCTGTTCTTATCTTATCTGTTCTTATCTGTTCTTATCTTATCTGTTCTTATTTTATCTGTTGTTATCTGTTCTTATTTTATCTTATCTTATCTGTTCTTATCTGTTCTTATCTGTTCTTATCTTATCTGTTCTTATTTTATCTGTTCTTATCTTATCTGTTCTTATTTTATCTTATCTTATCTGTTCTTATCTTATCTGTTCTTAGCTTATCTTATCTGTTCTTATCTTATCTGTTCTTATCTTATCTGTTATTTTATCTTATCTTATCTGTTCTTATCTTATCTGTTCTTATCTTATCTGTTCTTATCTTATCTGTTCTTATTTTATCTTATCTGTTCTTATCTTATCTGTTCTTATTTTATCTTATCTGTTCTTATCTTATCTTATCTTATCTGTTCTTATCTTATCTGTTCTTATTTTATCTGTTCTTATTTTATCTTATCTTATCTGTTCTTATCTTATCTGTTCTGTTCTTATCTTATTTGTTCTTATCTTATCTGTTCTTATTTTATCTTATCTTATCTGTTCTTATCTTATCTGTTCTTATCTTATCTGTTCTTATCTTATCTTATCTTATCTGTTCTTATTTTATCTTATCTTATCTGTTCTTATCTTATCTGTTCTTATCTGTTCTTATCTTATCTTATCTTAAATGTCGACGTTCGGTCCATGGCCCTCGGCGATGTGCACCGAGGCACCCTTCAATTTTTAACTATATTTTATTTTGTATAGCCCAATATCTCAAATCAAAAACTACGACATTCTCTGTCCTTGGACCCTCGCATCGGAAACGGAAAAACTCAAATATTAAAAAAAAGGAAGAAACCTCAGGGAGAGCAACAAAGGAGAGCAACAAAGGCGAGCAACAAAGGAGAGCAATATATGTACAGAATGAACAACATGATTAAATAACAACATAGATCCATCAGAGCATCTGTTTACCTGGATGTAAACCCATCCGATATCAGACGGTGTAACGGTGATTTATTATACCGTAGTTTTGTCACATAACTTAAAGGAACAGTGTGTAGCATTTGATAAGATTAATTAGTATGTTTTCTTTGGTGTACGATCAAATAAGAAAAAAAGTGTGAATATTCATCTGTTATATTATTAATTACTGAAGTATCGTAAATAAATAAAGTTAGACATTTCTCAATATCTAACTTAATTATATGTCATTGCATCACACAACCCGTATCCAATGAAATCAGAGACCTGAGCTGCTCACACAAAGCTTCCTCTTCAAGCATCGGCACGGGACGGACTCATTCATTTGTCTTTAACAACCCTAAACTTTCATGAAGACTTGAATAAAAGTGAACGTCCTCAACTCTCTTGGCAGTTTGTTTCTTAACAACAAGGGTTAGCGTGTTGAAAGAAACGAGTTAGGCAGCGTGTGTGTGAAACCAGTATGGAAGGAAAACATGTAATTACTGTAATACACAAGGGTGGCGCAGAGCGAACCATTTATTATTAAAATCAATGTAATAAAATAATGAAATAAAATAATTACAAGCTGCAATTTAAAAAGAAACATCAGCGGGTGATGTCTCTGCCGGTGGGCAATGTCCTGACAAAAAGAAGGCAGAAGGGAGGGCGTCTGAACGCACCGCAGGAGAAAAAAGAGCGCCGCAAAAAGTTGAACTCTCTGGTTCCTTTGTGCAAAATAAAATAGCAGGGCCACGAACGCACCGCTGAGAATGCCAATCGGCAAACGTGTGTCTCTGCAAGCAACAGCTCAATGTGGGGTTGTGTGTGTCTGACAACCAATCTGGTTTCCACAGAAATCACTCGCTGGTTTACATAAAGGTTTGATACAACAGTGAAGGTGGCGGCGGGGAAATATCACTCTTTACTAAAGATGTTTTTTTACGCCCTCAAATGGCAATTTGTTTTTAGCTTCCTAGATATTTTTATTGATATCACGTCTCACTGCGTTTACAGCGACTCGTGCAAGGGGACATTTTAAGGCAATGCAGATGGAAATTTCTGACAAAAAAGATTAGCAGGACGGGACGAACACCTCCACTAAGGCTTCTACTTCTTCTAAAATGTTTGCACAGTGAATGTTTCCTGGAGCAGCTGTGGGCAACATGACAGCGACATCTGGACCATTTCAGAGGCGCACAGCACCGACAGCCTCCGGGGGGAAAAGAAAATCATGGCGATGATGAATAAAGCTCTGAGTGACAGAGGTGGTACCGAGCCAAACTCTCCCACCCACACTGCCCCGTGAAGGTGTGACATTATGGAGTGTTCTCGTTAGCGGTAATGTGAGCGAGAGGCCATGAGGAGACACCGAGAAGTCCGACAAGCTGGATGTTTGCTTGTTTTTGTCTTACAGGTGTCTGCTGTGTGCAGACGGGTAGATTTAAGGTGAGGCAGTGAATCAGCACTGAATCCATAGTGACGATGAGTCAGGTGTGACGTGGACGAGGATAATGATCACATATTGAAGAAAGAGAGTTCGGTTTAGTCGAGGATACAGATTAATATAAAAATGTAATTTGCGTTAGGAGGACTATGTAGGTCGGGAACTAAAAACATCACCTGGAGACACAAAATGCAGCTTTATTAAATGTTTTTATGTGATCTATATTTAATCAGGTAGTCTCATTGAGATTCTCTTTGACACAATAAACAAGGAATTAAAAACAAAAAGAACATCAGATAAAGTGTCAGAATCTCCAAGAGGAATGCAAGAGTTCACAGGTTTATTCCATTTAGAAGGTGCATCGCACCTGAAACCAGCTCTGTTATTTGAGGACATCTACGGTCATGTGATCACTTGTGTACTGAAGCTATAGATTGAAGTGAGAGATTAGACGTGAGGTAGTTTGGGTGCTTCAACAGCAGAGCTTTGTAAATGAATAACATGAGATGATGTCAGGAGGTCCATACAAACGTGTGACGCTGAGAACCATGATGAGATGGAGCAGCGTGACGACACAGAACATCTCCACAGTCGAGGACACACATGGAGGTTGACTGCACCATGGTGTCTTCTGGAAGAAGACCACTGTCTTCATTCTGTACAAGGCGTCTTGTTTCATTTTGTTTCAAAGGTTGAATATGAATCTTGACTGACAATATGTATACCCAGCAAGAGTAATATGGCTGCCGATGAAAGTCAGTGTCACTGGTGGAGTTTGAGAATACCTCAGACTTTATGATATACAACACTCTAAATGATTATAGCAGCAGATCTCGTATTGGGCCCCTTGAAATTGACGATAAGGAGCTTTCATATTGTGTTGATTCTGTCGCCCCCTGTGGACTAAAGCTGTAGTGTCTCTGAGCACCAGAGTCCCTTTAGAAAACCTCTCATGTTACTGCAGCAGGGTCTGACAGTCTGCTCCTCTCAGTCCTGGTTCTGGTTCTCCTGTGCCTCACTTCCCTTCCTATACTGGAAGAGGAGGAGGAGGAGACGCTGCTGCCGGGAGCTGAGCTCTCCTCCTCCCTCCGGAGCTCCGACTGCAGGTGGAAGATGAACTGATTTGGAGCATATAATCTCGGTTACAGTAGGGCTAGGGTCACTACGCATGGCTGTAGACAACCAGTAAACAGAGTGGAAGATGAGCCACCTCGGCCACCTAACCATCCACAAGACAAGAATGGAGATTTTTGGGCAAGTTTTAATAGTAAACACTTTCCTTGGGATTGACATTTGCCGTTTCCATACAGTATTTTCTAGTGCAATAGTTCAAAATGTGCATGAAAACACATGTTGGGACCAGACTGCTTTGGCTGTACTATGTTTAGTGAGTCACTACAGGAGCACAGTTGTAAATTGAATAATGATGGTGGGATTGAGAAGAACGTAGGTTTAGATACTGTATGGGACGGTATAGAGTCGGTACGATCCACAAAGCTGAAATCATTCCTGTTAAAAAGGTTAAATGTGAGATTAACCGGGCAGAGCTTCGTAAACATCTGCACTGTTTACCAAACTAAAAGAACATTAAGTCAGAAGAAGCTGAGGGGTGTCTTACCTTGAGCAGCGGTGAGTGTGATGAATGGTGATCTGAACTCTAGCACAAGAAGAAGACCCCGAGAGGATGCCACTGTTGGGGCTGGACCTCAGGATGCCTGAGTAGAACACAGAGAACAAATATATGGTAATGTGACAAGACCACATATTAGATGTTCTTCATTTTAGTACATGGAGAACAAAACGCTGCTCGATGGTTCAACCAGACGGAGAAGTGAAAGAGACAAAGTTCCTCTGAGCAACAGTTAGACAAGAAGAGAAGAAAGCAGCAGTCGTTGGTTAAAGAAACTGGAAGTTTAGATTTCAACGGGAACAGCTTCCTGTGTCAGCATCAAGAGTTTCACAATAAAAGCAGCCTACACATGACTGGAAACTAATTCAACATCCAAGTTCAACAGCGTTCCCTCCTGTCGTATAAAACTGTGAGACATCGACTGAATGAATCTTTTCATTCTTCTTCTTTTGCTGCCAAAACTTTTTCAAATGTAAATAAAACATTTGATGTCTGAATGATACAGTTTTTTTCTCTGTTCAAAAATTATTATTGAAGAAAAGAGCAGATTCATAACTTTTAAGTTTAATATTTCAGAGAGCACTTTGTGTCAAAACGACGGCGAGTGAAGACGACCGAGCGATCATTTAAATGATCCAGGACACATGAGTTCACTGTAGTTGGGTGGAGTTAGAGGATGTGGACAAAACTCCAGATTAATTCATTTAAGTCTAGATTAAACCTGACAATTAACTTTGGTCTTTGCTGTTATTTGAAAACCACTCATAAATAAAACACTGTGTATAGGGGCAGGTACATTTCTGAAGTTAAGTTTCCCCAACAACGTCTTAATCATCACCTTCTAGTTAAACACACCGGAGGACCACAAAACTGCAGAGAATTCACTTCCTAAAATTCATCCAATTCAGCACATTGAGGTAGGAGCTTCCATCTGATATTCCTGAGGATTAAATGAGAGATAATTCACAAGTATCACGCGTTCAGTCAGCATTGTTTTTTTACCTGAGCTCAGCCATATTTTATCACCACCGCCTGCTCGTGTGAACGCACGGCTGTTCTCTGTTTCTCATAAGCAGCAACTCACAGCGACAGAGAAATCAATAAAAACACAGTTATTGTTGGTCAGACATTATTTCCGCGGGCCCTGATGATTGTCTCTGAGCTTAGACAGCGCTCACCAAGACGTGGCACAGACACTGGTCTCATGAGTTCATTGGGGAAGAGGGGATGATGCTATTAACCAGCACTGGTGAAACAAAAAGGATCTGAAATAAAACTATTGGAATGAAATAATCAGATCAGTGCTCTCAGATTGTACTAAACGCCCGTTTCTTAGAGCAGAGTCATCCTATTTACTCTTTACATGTCGGCTTAGAGAAGATTTATCTCATGAGAAGAGGAGTTCATTTAGATAATCTGCTTCTTGGACAGGAATCATACGGAATCTACCGGTTAGAAAACGTCATCATCGTATGAGCGCAACAGCAAATTTGATCTCAAAATGCTCAAAAATAACTGATTTATTCATTTCTGTGTTACAGTACGACGTATAGAACTCTCTCTATATTATATATTAACATCTGCTAGCTTAGAGACACCTACTCATGTGTTTCGTAAAGAAAATAGTTTATAGAGTTTTAACCTATAAAAAGTACAATATACAGTATACCTCTGAGATGTAGTACAGTATAAAGTACAATATACAGTATACCT
>NW_022280038.1:11372260-11372540 GCF_004355925.1 Anarrhichthys ocellatus
AGTACAATATGTACCTCTGAGATGTAGTACAGTATAAAGTACAATATGTACCTCTGAGATGTAGTACAGTAAAAGTACAATATGTACCTCTGAGATGTAGTACAGTATAAAGTACAATATGTACCTCTGAGATGTAGTACAGTAAAAGTACAATATGTACCTCTGAGATGTAGTACAGTAAAAGTACAATATGTACCTCTGAGATGTAGTACAGTAAAAGGTACAATATGTACCTGAGATGTAGTACAGTATAAAGTACAATATGTACCTCTGAGATGTA
>NW_022280038.1:11372550-11381827 GCF_004355925.1 Anarrhichthys ocellatus
ATGTAGTACAGTATAAAGTACAATATGTACCTCTGAGATGTAGTACACTAAAAGGTTCTGTGCTTCCCAACAACTCTCAAGTCTGTAATCTGACTTCATGAAATTGATGTCTCATCAGATAAATTCAATCAAAGCCATGTTATTGAATTATTGTAAAAAAAAGAAATAAAATAAAAACACGCCTCAATTCTATTGGAAAGGTTTCTCAATGCCGACGAAAACTTGAAGAAAAAGATGTCCTCTTGACTTTTTATTGATTCATTAAATCTTTGTGAACATTAAACCCTCTGAAAGCGCTCTGTACAGTTCAGCCTTTATCGGAGCATGAAACACAAAACCAGGTATTCGTTGTAAATACTGAAGAAAATACTGTCACTGCAGCGAGAGAGAAGAACATTAAGGGCACAAAAGTCCAACAGGTTTAAATTAAAGTTGTTCCTATAATGCTGGATTGGGTAGCGGCGAGTATGTGTGTCTAAGCACCGATCTAACGTCAAGTTATCATTTATCAGATCATTTACAGGAACAACAAATGACTTGTTACCCAATCCGTACATCCTGCCTGATCGCTACTGAGCGTGTGCAAACTAGTACTTCACACTTGTGGTTAAACACTCTCTTGCACTCTTGTTTTCCCTGATGATGCTACATTGTGAACAACAAATGCGTGTTCAAATCAACAGGAGAGCTAGCTAACATTAGCCGTTAGCAGCTGGTGGGCTGCACAGTATATAAGAGGTGGATAAAGTCGTGACGTCACCCATTGGTTGGTGGACTGTGGTTTCGAAGCCTCAGGTTCGTCATTTTGGCCGTCGCCATATTGGTTTCTCAGTGGTCTCTCAGGACACTTTAGTAATCCAAACTCAAAAATGATGGCAAAGCAGCTCACTTGTTACTGTAGCTGAGACAGGTTTAAGGGAAAACACACTCAAATGCAACCATATGTGGTTTAAATGCTTCTTAATGCGGGTTTATATCGGTCAACATGCCTGACTCTAAATGGACCATAATGTACTAAATGAACATCATGCTGTATTGAAGAAGACTTGAAACTAGAGATTGAGACCATAAACTCATGTTTACAATGTTTACTGAGGTAATAAATCAAGAGAGAAGTAGAGTCATTTTCTCATAGACTTCTATACAACCAGAGGAGTCGCCCCCTGGTGGACACTAGAGAGAATTCAGGTTTAAGACACTTCATTTATGTTTTTAACACACTGCCATCGGAATTGTTCTCGGTATCGGCTGATACTTTTGAGCTACCAAACACCAGGAAAGCCCTCAGTCACTATACGGATGTT
This sequence comes from Anarrhichthys ocellatus, assembly GCF_004355925.1. Taxonomy (NCBI): domain Eukaryota; kingdom Metazoa; phylum Chordata; class Actinopteri; order Perciformes; family Anarhichadidae; genus Anarrhichthys; species Anarrhichthys ocellatus. The sequence continues at coordinate 11,373,855 of NW_022280038.1, forward strand.
TAAAATGTGACTCAAAGCCTCATTGACCAGCGTGCTCCCCTGTGGTCGATACTTATGTAGAGTTGCTGACAGTAGAAAGAGACCAGTCGATCTCATCAGTGGTCTCTCAGGACTCTTTAGTAATCTAAACTCAAAAATTAAAGCAAAGCAGCTCACTTGTTACTGTAGCTGAGACAGGTTTAAGGGAAAACACACACTCATATGCAACAATATGTGGTTTAAATGCTTCTTAATGCGGGTTTAAATGGGTCAACATGCCTCAGCAACGTAAGAACTACAACAGACTCAACAGATTTAATGAATTAATCAAATGGTTGATCAAAGAAATATCACACTACCTTTAGATCTTCAAACACATTTCATTTTGCTGCTGTACTGACTGATGAGTCGCCAACTTAATTTCGTTGTATGTTTTTACTAACATACTTATCCTTAAATCACAAGCACTGTCAAAGTTAAGCATTTTCTCCAGTCAGCACTGTTACCGAGCATTTATAACAACCATGATGACCGTTAGCAAAGAAGAGAAAACTAATGCCTTGTTTGTAGATAATAGAGGTGTAACGGACCCCCTCACGGTTTAACGTTAACCATCAGGGTGTAAATAAAGTTTTACTGACGATCGTTCTCCTCCAATATTCAGTAGAACATGTGTTTCTAGTCTCTGATCTCTGATCATGTTTCATTGTAAACAACCAATCAGTGTTTAAACCAACAGGAGGAGAGCTAGTAACGTTAGCAGCACCGCTAACGTCTCTCTCTCTCTCTCTCTCTGTCTCTCTATGTCTCTCTCTCTCTGTCTCTCTCTCTCTCAATGCACCAATTTGTGAACTCTCCCTAATCCGTCCATCTCACCCTTCATCTGGCCGTGACCAATGGTCACCTATGGGCAGAGGGGAGCTGAGGGGGGGTATTGATGGTCATGGAGCCCGGTCAATACATTGATCACTTTAGTCCCTTCCATCTTTAAGACACACTACTTTAGTCGATTAAGGGGTTTTGGCATTTCATTGCAGAGGGTTTTAAAATATTAGCTCTTATTAAACTTGCAAAGCAGGCTCAATGAACAGAGCAGGAATCTCTACGGGTCACAAAAGCTACAAAGGGAGGACTTTATCAGAATAATAATGCATGCTCCTGCTGCTTCTCTAATGCGCCAAGTGACTTAAAGGATGAGTGTGGTCCTCTATATTTCTTATGTCAATAAGTCCTCCTGGCATTAAATATAATGTAGCACCATACATCACGTTAGTGGCCTCCTAAAGGGTCCGTTCCACTGTTTGGGAGTGTGGTTGTGTATTATTACCTACAGTAGAAACAGAGAGTACTGCACGGGAGCAAAGCAAACACTGCTGTATTTTGGACACATCAGTTTAAATCAACGCTCTCATAATATCTTTTGACAGTTGAACTGAACTGAAAGTGAAACTTATCTAGTTAGTGTTTGTAAAACAGAGTGTGGTGGCTTTCAAGCGTGGATGTATAAAGAGAACTGGATATAGTGTTGAAGGCGGCTCTCTGTTCATTCCTCTGAAAGTTGCTCAAAGGTGCAGGAGGCCAATTTGAATTCCGTGTATGAAATTACCCAAATCTTACCGTAAAGCATGCACGCTAGAGTTTTGTTATGCCCCGCATTTACTAAATGTATCTGTAAGATGATTAATTCCTCTTTTTCTGTAACAATAACTGAATACAGTTTATTATTTATTGTATCCTAATTGCACCGTTTCATGTAATCCGTCATCGCTCAAGTCTGAGTTGAAGGACACGGTATTTTTTGGCAGGATTTCAGTCAGTAAGAGGCAGAAAGAACGGGGTAATGTGGGCGACAACATCAGGTGACAAGAGTGAAACTCCACGGGGCGATAAGTGGAAAGGTGAGGCATGATGGTGTCCCAGATGTCAGGAGATGGTTGGTTAAAGGACAAAACTCAGAAGCTGACGTGTAGTTAAACTAGAGCAGATGAGGACGAAGCAGCCGTCTCCATGACACCAGGCTCCCCACAGGAAGCACAGAACCAACACAAAGCGCTTGTCAAGAGTTATGTGAACACTGTTGGGTCTTTGTTCTCCATTACACTACAGGTAGAGACTCACAGTCTCATAAGCAGAAACCGTGGGGCAAAAAAAGTATCTATGAAAGAAACCTGTCACTCAGGCTCGACAGTCCAACCTTTGACACACTGTGACTCCACAGTGTAGAACCATGAAGCATTTAGACGGCGTATACGGTCCTCCTACCAAGACTGAACAGTCCTATAATTATTCTAACGGGAAATGTATATTCAGGCTTTGTGTGAATATCAATTGTGCAAAATGTCAAGCAAGCTAGGCTCATAACTATGAACTTATGGACACTTTTAAAATGACTAGAAAGAACTTTTTATTTAGTGTTGATTCTGTTGGTTCCTGTGGACTAAAGTGGTAGTGTCTCTGAGCACCAGAGTCTCTTCAGTAAACCTCTCATGTTACTGCAGCAGGGTCTGACAGTCTGACCCTCTCAGTCCTGGTTCTGGTTCTCCCGTGCCTCCCTTCCCTCCAGCGGGTCCAGCAATATGTCCTGGGTCTCCAGCAGCGTGGTGTCGGTGTTGAATCCCAGAGAGGAGCAGCTCTGCTCCTGGAGGAGGAAGAGGAGGAGGAGGAGGAGAGCTCCGACTGCAGGTCCAAGGCTGCAGGTGAAGCCAGATCTGGGTCTGGTGGACCGGTCTCTGCTGGAGGATCTGGGTCTGTCCACGGTGGACCGGTCTCTGCTAGAGTATCTGGGTCTGTCCACGGTGGACCGGTCTCTGCTGGAGGATCTGGGTCTGTCCACGCTGGACCGGTCTCTGCTGGAGGATCTGGGTCTGTCCACGGTGGACCGGTCTCTGCTGGAGGATCTGGGTCTATCCACGGTGGACCGGCCTCTGCTGGAGGATCTGGGTCTGTCCACGGTGGGCTGGTCTCTGCTGGAGGATCTGGGTCTGTCCACGGTGGACCGGTCTCTGCTGGAGGATCTGGGTCTATCCACGGTGGACCGGTCTCTGCTGGAGGACCTGGGTCTGTCCACGGTGGACCGGTCTCTGCTGGAGTCTGAGCTGAAGGAGGTTCTGGTGAACCTGCATGAGTTCATCTGGTTTCACCAGAATCCGACCCGGTGGCTCCGATGACGAGCATTAAGAATAACTCTATAGAAACAGACCATCTTCTCTCTGATGGTCTCTGTACTGATGGAGGTCTGATAGAGGATCAGGACTACACTGAGACTGGTTCATATAGAGGATCGGGACTAAATGGACCAATGTTGGTTGGTTGACCACTTTGTTCCATGCGGGTCAACTGGAGGGTTTTCATGATCCCCAGAGGATGAATACTACTGACTCTGAGGACGGCTTTTCAACTGGCTCCATCACTTGGTTTACATTTTTGGTTCTGGGCTGAAAAATCTCAACAACTGTTTGATAAATTGCCATGAAATTTAGGTCAGATATTCATGTTCCCCTCAAGATTTTGGAAATCCTTAAACTGTTTTTAGTAGGAAATGGACGATTAGTCATTTCTGGAAAATGATGGACAATGCAACAATAATATTCATAAATATACTTTTGTCTTCTATAAGCCCTAGAGTTGAAGAGATCTGTTGACTGCATGGATCTGCAGAGGAGCGTTATTACTGGAAATAACAGGAGTTTAATCAATGGAGAAATAGCATGACTGTTAATCCACGTAACATCTAGTCTCACTTGAGGACAGCCTTGGTCACCACACAAAAACAAACCTTTTTACTTTCTAAGAGCTCGTCTGAGCCCGAGGCGGACCTTTGAGTTAAAACATTTAAACATCCACTTTTCATGCGTTTGAATATTCACCTTGTCCTCCTCCCACACAGCACATGAGTGGCGATTAAGGCCAGCGGGAGAAAAGATGGTTACATTCAGCGTAATGTTTGATGGAGGAGTGCAACAAGGTGAATTCATGTTCTTTTTGTGCGGCGGCGAGTTTAGCTGAACGTGACCTTCTGAGGATTGTGAGCACAATCGTGGGCCGAGGAACACAACACAGAGGGTCTATTTGTCACATAATTCAAAACATCACCAAACACTCCATCCCACCTCCTTAAGGATCAGAGAAAGAGCAGAGTAACTCACAACCTGACAGGAGGAGGAGGAGGAGGGAGCCTATTTACCATGAAGTGCTCCATTTTTTAAGGTTGAGCATGACATGATTGGTGATTCATACGGTGAAATCTTGTTTTTTGGACAGCCATTAGTTGTTGTCAACAGTTTATGAGAAGAAGAGTGTGAAAAATGACATTCCCGCTGCTCGGTGGAAGTCAGCGGCGGAGCCTCTGAAGATTTTCTTTTAAGTCAGCGTAGAGCATCACTCCTCAGCCTACAGTCTACATTGAAATTGCTGCACTTGCAAGAATCACTTGAATGTCAAGAGACACGTTATCTCGCTAATAAAGCAGTGTGGGCGGAGGGGTATATATTTTGCAAATAGATTTAGCTGTAATTGTAGAGATTGTGCTGTTTGGTAGTACAACATGTTAACATGGACGATGGATGCTCATCGGGCCTCTCTGTCCTGCGAGGCAGAAATGCTTTCTCAGCTCTGCCTCGCTCACTGTGTTCACCCTAAAAAAGCTATTACTGCGTTTGTTTTTTGATACCAAGAGGGAGCTGCAGAACAGGAAACAGGGTTTTCCAGGAGGCTTATTATACATTAAGTTCAAGTGAAATGGCCCCAGGAGCCAAAAACATTACTCCAGACTACAAGGGGTTATATGAGGCTGTTGAACTGCCTCTAGAAAGTCCTTAATGTTGCATCTAGAAACATATATATTTATTTGTATCACTGAGTTGAATCTGTCTCTTGTGATGAAATGGAAACAATCAAGTCAGTAGAGACAGCATCTTTTTAATGTTTCCTCACAAAACTTAACTTTCTCTGAAAACTGTTGCCATTAAAGCTAGTGTAGGCGATCTATTGTAGAAGCCTTGTTTGTTATATTTGTTTCAAATTGTCTTTAAATTCCGACAGAAATCAGTAAATCAAATGCTCTGACAAATAAAACAGAAAAGAAAGAAAAAGGGTTGCAGGGCCATTATAATCCACTCACGTCACTCGGCCTGCACACGTTCACCGGACGGCCTTCCTGCCCGTCTGCTGGAGGTGTGAACGATTGGATTATGATTCGCCCGTCAACGATTCAAATTCACAACCAATCTTGTTTCATCTCGATGCATCTCAATGTATCGCTTCCTCAACTTTCTATGTTACTGAAGAAGGCACATTTTTCATCACTTAATACAAACATTGAGATAAATCTGAACTCCCTTTTTTACTTAGAAAGTGCTTTAAAAAATCTGTCAGCAACAATCTGTAATATAAAATCTGAATCTTTTCAATCTGTGTGAGCCATCTACGTACATAAACATTACAAAAACAAAACGTGAATTCTTCTGCAGCGTGCTGTAACTGCGTATGCGTACTGCCATGAGAGCTGTACACATGTCTCTGTATGTATATCCATTACTCAGCCAGTGTTACCTTGAATTCTTGAAGACAACTTTGTTTTTAATCTTATGCCTCCGTGGTGAACGGAGAAAATAAAACGGATAAAAGTCTTGATGAATTAAAGTCGCTTAACAACAGCAAAACTAAAGAAACTCTCACAACTTGTGCAGAATAACACAAGTCTCATTGATCCATTTTGCATGCTCTCTACCTCACAAACACATGCGTCTCCTCACTATTCAACACAGAGTCAGATGGGGGAGTGATATAATATATATGCCAGCCTGGCAGCCACTTTTAACAGTTAGTTTTGAGGCCTGTAATCTATCCAAAGTTTTCATAAATAGAACAAACTGTAGAATAGATTTCGTTATTTTACATCGGTCTCATCCATTCAGGAAGCATATTTAACCTAAAATCTGAATTCCTGCCAACAGATAGCTCTGCTAATTCCAGTTCACACCACAAATCTATTCACCATGATGAGAAGAATAATCCCCTCGGTAATTGACCCGCTTTCCCAGATGACATATTGAGCGTGCTCAGTATGATGTATTACTACCAACCTCCAATCTCCCCGAGTATCTTTTGCAGTGATAATACACAAACTAGTACACGTCGTGCAAATGAAAGAAAGATCAATGTACAATACTGCGTAATGAGTACACGCTGTATAATGACTGGTTACTTTCCCTTTGAACGTATGCCTGAACGAGGCTGCGGTCTGCACAGCATAAATACTTGATGTGGCCCGAGTCTCACACATGGGCGCCCCACTTTCTGCTTCTTCTTCTTCTGTTTCAGTGGACTGAACAAGGTGTGTGTATGTGTGTGTAGGGGGGGGGACTGACGTGGTCCACGGGGTTTCTGGTCACAAAGTGCAAAACTTAATCAAAGTGATGAAATCTCAGGATGCAAAGACAGACTGTTCTGATGCTACTGTATTTAAATTCCTCAGACTTGAAAAGGCGTTCAGTGCCGTGTTCACAGGAGAAAAGGAGGCGACGAGCAACAAGCTTTCATCGAGGTCTGCGAGAGCAAACAACTGACGCAAACTCTCGACATCTGCAGCAGGAAGGCTTTTCTCCCGAGAGGCGCCGGCGATGTCAGCCGCGTGATTCATGAGTGAAGCCTGTCAGGGAAGCCGAGCCGCCGTGAGGTTATTCTCAACAACTCGCACAACTCACTGTCTGTAATGTGTGAGGCAGGCCGAGCCCACCACCTCGACCCGCCTCTGCATTGATTAGAAGCTCTAAGTATGATGCTGATTCAGCACTAAGCTTTAAAGGGTTCAATCAGGAATGTATAGGAGCTATATGGATTTTATGTACACTTACTTAGTATGTATTTGACTTTGACTGAAAATACGCCTTTAGAAACTTTCTTAGACACATCAACGCCGTCTATAGTCACACATATTAACATACAAACCATGCAGCTCTGGGCCAATCTTCACAAAGACCTGCATAGTTGCAATGTGAATACAGTTGCATCAGTTGGCGGGTTATGCAAATAATTGCAATAAATTCATGAAACTTGATTTAAGGAAAAGTACAAGCGGAGATTTGTTTTGCTCCAAAAAGTGAAAGGGTTCTTCCTCGATCCAGTTGTTTGTCCGCTGACAAACAAACCGAACTGACAACATAACTCTTTTTTCCCGCTTCAGGTTTCAAAAGGTCAAACTGTTTTTCCGACCGTGAACGTGTCGGGCCGCTGGGTCTGAGCATCAAAAGAAGACAAAAACAATGAAGGTATCTGTCCTACAAGTTCAGTACACATCGAATACTTTTCTGTGAGAGCTTCAAGCTCATGAGATTTGGAAAATAACGAGTTACACATTGTTTTTTTCTGACACCGTGATTTGACAAATACCGACGTCAGCTACAGTTAATATAGGTGTAATCATTAATTAGGATTAATAGGCTGCTATGGTGACTTTTCTCTTCCTGTATGGATGCAGACTCTTCTGTTGTTGGTGCAGATTCTCTTGTATTATAGAGGTTTGCTTTCCTTGCATTACTTTGGTTTTTATCGGATTTATCTTCTCTAATTTGTTCTCAAACAACTGTTTTTGGGGTAAACCAGACTTTTCACTTCTGTAAAATAACAAACCATACAAGTTGTCTCTATTCTTTCCGTCGCGTTGATCTTTTATCTCTGCGCAGCTCACACACACACACACACACACACACACACACACACAGAGTAGTTTATAAGGGCACGGTCGGCACAGATTTAAAAATGTTGAGGAAAAAGGGGAGATTGCATTGATGGTATCATCTAAAATGTTTCCTCAGGTGTCAGGTGCTTTCTTTATTTGCTCTTAAAATGAAGAGCTTAAAAGCATTGGAAGACACACTTTAGGGTTGGAGAATTTCAAAAGTATATACGATACGACTGCATAAATGTGTCCACCGGAAGAGAGGCCAGCAGGGGGGCGACTCCTCTGGTTGTATAGAAGTCTATGAGAAAATGAC
>NW_022280038.1:11401827-11402169 GCF_004355925.1 Anarrhichthys ocellatus
TGAACTCATAGATATCACCATCAAACTTCACCACTTCATCACTCACAGTAAGAAGACTCTACAGGTGAATAGAGTCACAACATGAACTCATAGATATCACCATCAAACTTCACCACTTCATCACTCACATTAAGAAGACTCTACAGGTGAATACATGAACTCATAGATATCACCATGAAACTTCACCACTTCATCACTCACATTAAGAAGACTCTACAGGTGAATAGAGTCACAACATGAACTCATAGATATCACCATGAAACTTCACCACTTCATCACTCACATTAAGAAGACACTACAGGTGAATAGAGTCACAACATGAACTCATAGATATCACCATGA
>NW_022280038.1:11402179-11411734 GCF_004355925.1 Anarrhichthys ocellatus
CACAGATATCACCATGAAACTTCACCACTTCATCACTCACATTAAGAGGAGTATTTGTTGTATTACAAGTTTTCTGATATGTTATGTTTTTATATGTAAATGAGGCGTTATGTAATGGTAACTTTTGGTGAATTTAGTAGAAATCTACAGACGTAAACAAACAAAGAAGTAAAATAAACTCCTGAATGTGTATTTTGGATGTTTTTGTGCATAAAAAGCGATATTATTGCCTACACTGTCTCACTCTTTTCTGTCGATCAACTAATTGATTGTTGCAGCTCTAATCATAATAAAAACATATTAGCGCTGACATTAAATATTTCAAACATGACGATGCATAAAATCCAAGACAAAACCTGAAGAGTCCAAGTTTCCCTTCAAGTTGTTCAAAATCAGCATGAAATGTGTTGAAACAGCTTCGTGAGCATTGATTATTAAAAACATATCACTTTCAACTGGAACAGCTGCATTCACCTGGATGACAACGGGGGACATATGTATACATATATTTATACATCAAACAGTACTCCTCTTCCAATCAAGTATTGCTCCAACAAGCTCTGTTCTCCACTGATCCTGAGCCTCCATCTGCCATCACTCTCATTTATTTTGGCTTGTTTTTTGTTTTTGTGAGATTAATGCAGCTTTTTTAATTTACATTTCTTAAAACCTTTTTGTGTCTCATCTCCGGAGCCAAACAGTTACTTGAACCCGCTCCTGCACGCGCACGCACACACACACCATATGTTCCTGAAATAAAGCTTCAACTGAACCATTGAACCCAACCTCCACCTCCAGCCACACACACACACACACACACACACACACACACACACTCCTCTGAGAAGGTAGAGACACATTTAATTAAAGTAAGAGCTCCGGAGTCGTCAAAAGCTGCATTACTTTTATTGCAGAGGCACATTTGTGACAAACGTCTCCGTGACATATTGGGCAGCACATTCTCCGACTGCAGCAGCACAGAAAGATGCAGCTTCACTGGAGGAGAGAACACAGAAGACTGAACAGCCTCCAGCTCTCCCTCCCTCTCTCTCCCTCTCTCTCTCTATTCATGGATTTGAGCTTCACATGCACAACTATCCTGAATATATAATCTATTTTAACCACTTCATGTGATCTGTTTTAAGACCTGTGCACAGCACTTCTGTGTGAGAATAATCAGCAACACTTTGGTCGCAGCTGTTGGCTCACATGTGCCTTGCTCAAGGTCGCCATCTAGTGCTGACAGCGTGTTACTTCCTGTGTAAAGTCCGCCTGCTGGGACGCCTCGGGGGAATCGATGGGAATACTACAACAGCAACGATCGTCCTGTGACACAGCTGGTTAACGTCAAACCCCTCCGACAGAGTCCAGACAGCAGCCCGTCTCAGTGCACAGCAGGGCCCTCTGCTGCAGATGTTTTCACTTCATGCAGCTGCTCGCTTCATTACAGCGTTATTGCATTGACTAGGTCCCGATTAGATCACTGGAATAAAGCCCAGCTGAGGTCTGGGACGGAGGACCGGTGATGAATGATTAGCTGTTTTGTCTAGAAAATGTCAGAAAATTGTGTTTCCCCGAAGCCCCACGATGACGTCCTGAAATGTCTTGTTTTGTCCACAACTCTAAAGATAATCAGTTTACTGTCACAGAGGAGGAAAGAAATAGAAAAGATTGACTCAAACCAAATATCCAATCGTCAAAATAGTTGCTAATAAATTGAAGAGATTGAGAACTTGTCCACTTGCACTAAATAACAACAAACTCTGAATGACTTGAAGGTAAAGAAAGTATATCGTTTCATAAAAGAATTAGTTATGAGACAAACTTATTGTAAGGCAGGCCAGCCTCATACTGGTGCAGAACAACAGTAACAACAGCAAACATGTGAATTAACAACAGGCGGGTTAGAGCTGACAAAGAAAAAGCAACAAAGCAAAAGCAAAGATTTCTTGAGATATACCAATTTTAAAAAATGTGCCTATTTAGCTCAAAATGAAGCAATTATGCAGCTGGATTTAAAATAAATATGCAGGATATTTAAGGGACAAATATCACACAAGAATGTATCTGTCTGGTGCAGAGTGCAAATATAATCCTAAAATCAACTTCAGCAGCAGCAATAGAAAGAGAATACAGCAATGTAGAATATAAATATAACATCATTAGTGCGATTATATACTCACTGATAGGAAAGCACACATTCGCTCTGTGCCAGGTTATTATCATTCAATGTGTAAACGGCCAACAGTAGCATCTTACCTGCAGGAGCAACGCGTCCTAAATAAAGTTCATCCTCGTAGACTTAAGACGCTTTAAAGGAGCTCCGCGAGACACTACGTGAAAAGAAATGATTCTTAAAAAGTGAATTCTCTAGAAAGATGTCGGTGCAGGTAACACGAGTAAAGTCCTCAGCGTCCGTGTCGGTCCACAGTGGAGACTAACTTGAGCCTCAGACTCTCTGCTGCAGCTTCTCTCTCCACAGAGCGACCAAAGAGCAGCGGAGGGGGCGAGAGGACGACCCCCCTCACCGCCGCTTCCGCTTGTGAATGAAGAAAGAAAGAAAACGACGGTTTAAATTTCACTTCAGTGTCGAATTAAGACAAATACAAAAATATAAACTACGAATATGAATGTCGTAGCTGATATTTGATGTATGGTTGCGGCAGTGTACTTTTCTTTATCACCATTTTATGCTACTTTATACTTCTAGTCCACTACATTTTGGAAGTAACGTTCAATGTTCCACAACTTTTATGAACCATCATTGGTCACTAGTCACTCTGCGGAGTCAGATAAATGTAGAAAAAATATATAAATACTATGAAATATACATATTCACATATGTCCCATTCCCCATTACTTATGGTGACGTCACTTTACATTACATGACGATAATACTTCTGTGACGTTGCTTTTACTTAAGCATGGTTTTGAACGCAGGACCTTTAACTTTCACTTGAAACAGAGTGTGTTTACACACATTTCACACGGGTCATATTGACTATATATTAAAACCACTTTTTGTACTTCATAAACGCCTGACAACGACCCCGTTCTTTAATAATGATAATAATAATAATAATAATAATAATAATATATTATTTGTAAAGCATATTTCATAACAGAAATGCAGCACAGAGTGCTTTACAGGAAGGGGAAATAGAAATAGAGTGAACATAAAAATAGGGATACAATGCCATACTTCATGGAAAATAAAATACTACACATACACATAATACTAGTAAAAAAATAATAAAGTTAAACATATTAAAATCAGTACCGATATTTGTAGACTCCACATAAACATGAATAAACACTGCAGCAGCATCAAAACAACCTGTAACGGACTTTAAAGGCAGTGTTGGCTGGTGGAACATGTTCTCTGTAGGGCTGTGCAAACATCCCAGAATGATTTAATGCAAAAAGATTAAGGTATCAAACACGTATTACTACTTTGCAGTTAAATATTTAACCTTTATTCCAACATGAAAAAAAGCAGAAAATAACACTTTGATAAACACGTCAGGACAAAAATCCTCACATTCGTGCAGATGGAACGATACATTTTTAATCGAATAATCATTTCAGCTGTACTTAATTAAACTAAATGTCATTTTACAGAAGCTCTTTGTGTATTTCGTATATTTTGTATATTTTGTGTGCAGAAATCTGAATTTGTAAAGTAGCCAAAGCTGTTAAAAATAAATGTAGTGGAGTAAAAAGTACCATACGTCCCTCTGAGAGGAAGAGTAGAAGTACAAACTGGAAAGAAAATAATATATTTAAGTAAAGTACAGGTACCTATAATTTGTACAGTATTGAGTGAAACTTAGTTTTAAGCCACCACTGCTTGTGTCCTGAGTCGACCGGATGTGGGCTTTAATACTCAGAGATTACATTAAAGTGTTTTCTTCTCTAAGATGCAAAATAACAACACGCTGGTTCAATTATTTAACTCTCAGTCAGAAACTCTGTGAGTACTGAAGCAAGTAACAAAGTAACAGACATTTAAATTATACATACAAATATATATATATAAACATGTGTTTCTAAAGGTTTACACATGTGCACACAATATTTATACAGTTTAAAGTTTAGGTTTAACAAACTTTAACAAAACAATGTGTGTATAAAAATATTTAGAAATGTGCCTGAAAATCTTATCACATGCACTAAAAGCTAATATACGACTGCAAGCTGTGATATTATTTGTAATAATCATTTATTACCAAAATATTAATCAAATATGATGAAATATTGATCAAAAATATGAATGACCCTTAAATCTGTCCGCTGTAGTTGTCTATTTGCTGTTTACTTATTTAACATATCTTCTTTAACTTGACGCCTCTTGTTGTCTTTGGGGACTGATAATAAAGTATCTTATTCGATCTCATTCGCTTCCACACAATGAGCGCTCATAATTTTCCGACAGCACCTGAACGCCGCAACAGAGGGGGGAGGGGGGAACCCCCGCTTTTGCGTCATGACGTCAGCCTTCACTTCCCTGAAGTTCCTGCGTGGATTGTTTACAAGTGTGTCGCTTTTCTCCCGCGTTGCGAGAGAATAAACAAGGAGCAGCTGATGCGGGAGAGCAGCTGACGAGGCTCTGAGGATGATTAAGACGGAGAAGATCCTGCACCTGAAGAGCTGCAGGGGCCGGAAGGTCCGCGTGGTCCGGGAGCACTATGTGAGGGAGCGGGTCCCGTGTTTCAGCGCTCTGTGTCAGGCGGACTGCGACAACCAGGGTAACAACAAGGCACCAACACCGGCCTTTTATTCTCCTTTACGGTGAACTACGGGACCAAACACGCACCGGCGGCACTGCAGATGAGCGCGCGAGGCTGGCGTCGACTCCACATATCACATATTCATGTTTTACTGATATACTGCGTTATTATATACTTATCAGTGACGTGCGGTGAGGTTCGTGGCTGGGCCCTGACTCTTTCAGAGTCAGATTTACAAATATATGAACCCAATATAGAGTAGCTTAAATCACCATTCATTTGGCAGCCTGCACATTGACTACTGGTTGTTTTTCATATTTCATATCAGCATTCTCTACACACACATAGCGAAGGTACATATTTGAATGCACCAGGAGCGTGTGCGCCGCGATCCGCGACCTGCCCACCAACCTGTTTCAAGAGCGGAGCGCTCGCGGGCGCCACCCGCGAAAATCTGTGTAACAACCACGGGTTTATAAAGAGAACAACAAACACCTACAAGGTTACTTTACCTGTCCGACGTTGGATTGCTGTTGATTTGGTCATATTTCCCTGTTTTTGAGGATTGTTTAAGCTTAGATATTTAATCTTCAATGTTTGCGGTCAAAGCAAAATATAAGAAGAAGAGAAGTGTAGAAGAAGAGTAACGGAACTACAAGCATGAACCCGACCCGTGGGCTCTCGCACGCCCCCTTCAGTGAGGCAGAGGTACTGTGTGCCTCCCCTCTGTGCTTTGTCACTGCGGCTTCTGTCAGATCAGCAAGACTGAATCTGTTCTACACATACGTGAAATACATGACCTGTTCTATGGAAAGAAATGACATATAATACATGTCTACAAATATTACAGTGGTGACAAACAATGAGAAAGCAAAAGGCACGCGCTCAACCCAGTTTGTTCGGGATTGCGCAGCTCGTCGCTGCCTCACCTCGCGTGTCTCTGTTTGAACAGGACATGCGCAAATTCAGCGATTTTGACTATAAAAATGATTGAAATCATACAGAAATTACATTTATAGCATAGATCAGTAGAGAAACATTATTTATTTTATCATTTGTTTTTTAATTTTCATGATGACGGGTGAGGCTCTGCCTCCCCTGACCGCACGTCCCTGATACTTATATACTCGTGTTTAAACAGCCAGTACGACAGAGTCAGTGTAGACCAGTGGTGGAATGTAACCGAGTACATTTATTTGTGCGGTTGCCCCTTCTTAGTCGATTAGTCGACTAGTCGGTCGTTTTAAGACTTTCTTTAGTCGATTTCTCATATTTTTTAAGCTTTTTTTTAATGCTGTATGACAAACTTACCAACACGTGTCTTAAAAAAAACAAAAGATTTAAAGTTTTATGTGACTTTCACTTTCGATTAAATCGATTAGTCGATAAACTCTGTACTACATCTCAGAGGTACATATTGTACTTTATGCTGTACTACATCTCAGAGTTAAATATTGTACTTTTTACTCCACTACTCCAAAGTCAAGCCTTCAAAACATCGGTCTACCAATCAATGGATGACGACTACGTCCACTTCTTACATACAGTCTGTAGGTAGGAAGTAGTTCGTCCCGGTTCAATGCATACTGCATGCAACAGTACGTACTTTGTAAGGGCAGCTGCAGTACGTACTAAAAGTAAAAGTATGTGATTTGGAGTTCAGCTAATGTGTGGTGACGGATGTTAATCCGAGACTATCTACACAAACATGTCTGTTGCATGGACTCTCTTCAGAGCTTCTCACAATCTTCTTCCATGTAACGAGCTGTAGGAACTGCAGAGACAGAACAGTGATTACCTCCTTCCATAAACGTTGGCACTTGTAAACAGTGTTTGCAGGTGCAAATAATAAAAGGTTTGCAGCATCAGCTCAGCTACAACACAAAGACAGGTAAACTCTGTTGACCGCGAGCATCTGGACTTGTGTTGGTGTTGAAGTGAATCAGTGAAAAGATGATCTGCTTACATCCCAACCAGATGGCAAAGTGCTGCCGGGAGACTTGACCCACTACGTGGTCCCTGACGTCGGGGTGGTGGTGGACTATCTGGAGATCCTGGAGTTCAGAGAGCTGCAGGGCATCGTCTTCACCCAGACCGCCTGCCAGGCCGTGCAGCACAGCAAAGGCCGCAGGTACGCTCACACCAACACGCTGAACAGGTGCACGTCTCTGGAAGGAGGGTTCTTTCTTAATGTGGTCGGTAGCACCGGCTTATATTTCTATCGGGCAAGTAGAGAAATATTGGAGCTCCAGGCACCCTGGGGGCAACGGGAACAGCACCCGTGGTCAGGACCTTTAATTCCCGAGGCTGCTTTTGAGTTAGGCCTCTAATTACAACCTTCCTGCACAAGTGTGTGAAGAGCGATGCAGAGGTCAACCTCATTATATGGAAGCTCCGCTGACGAAGGCTAAAGAGACCAGAAACACGTCTCAGGCCTCTTTGACGAACCCGGAGAACGCTGTAAATAAGGGGTCCCACATGACCCCCCCCCCCCCCCTGCTTTTCACAATTTTCTGCTTACGCCGCCATTTTTAACATGTTGCATCATTTATATGATGTGGCTTCACTTCTGATACGGTGGACAAAGCTGGTGGAGCATATTCTGATGCCACACTGTGTCAGTAATTGCAGTTTTCCCAGTGTGTGTGTGTGTGTGTGTGTGTGTGTGTGTGTGTGTGTGTGTGTGTGTGTGTGTACTGTAAAGTGCATTATACGCTCACCTGATGTATGAAAGAAATATCCAGCTATGTGATCCTCACTCTCAGAAAGGTTCATTCTTGAGACATGCTACATTAAAGGAGTAGTTAGATGAGGAGATGGACACCACTCTCCTTTTGGTAAATATGAACTATTACTAGCAGCTGCTTAGCTTAGCTTAGCATTGGAACTGGAAACAAAAAAGAGATGTATCAACCAGGTAGAGACACAAAATGACTACAAAGAAACAAAAATACAACAAAAAGACCAAAAAGAGACACAAAACAATTACAATTAGATACTAAACGACTACAAAGACTCAAAACGACTACAAACCAGCTGCAAAGAGACAAGAAAGTGAATATATGTAT
Organism: Anarrhichthys ocellatus; assembly: GCF_004355925.1. Classification (NCBI taxonomy): domain Eukaryota; kingdom Metazoa; phylum Chordata; class Actinopteri; order Perciformes; family Anarhichadidae; genus Anarrhichthys; species Anarrhichthys ocellatus. The sequence continues at coordinate 11,409,978 of NW_022280038.1, forward strand.
CACCCAAAATGTCAAACTATTCCTTTTAAGTGTTGCAATTCTCTCTATGATTTAGACCTTATGTTGTATGTGTGTGTGTGTGTGTGTGTGTGTGTGTGTGTGTGTGTGTGTGTGTGTGTGTGTGTGTGTCCGTGCAGGCAATACAACCGTCTGCGAAACCTGCTCAAAGACCCTCGACACGACTGTGTGCTGTTCGCCAATGAATTTCAAGAGTATTCCTACTGTCCACGGGAGAAAGGGGAGAGCCAGGAGAAGTGGCAGACCAGGTCAGTGTTCAATGCCTTACAGACGCAAGTACTGTATAATAAAGAGCGATCATGTACTTTAATATAGATGTAGTTCAGAGAGAGAAGAAGAAGCTAATCAGGGAGACACTTTTGTCATATAACATAAGAGACTGGTTTGTTTTGTCATGTTTTTTTTCTTGTGTAACAAATTGGCTTCAAGTGCATTTTGTTGTTACATAATGACAACAAAGAACCCTTGAACCCTTGTTTGTAGCTGCTAGTGTTAGCTACTATTAGCCATGTTACTAGCATTAGCTAATGTAGCCATATTGCTAATGCTAGCAGCCAGAACCACAACAAACAAACAAACATTTTCTAAACATGAGCTCTGGTGAAACCTACAATATTTTACTGAGACTGTTTCTTCCTGGAGAACCTCCACCGGAGACTCCAGGAAGTCACTAAAGAACGTTTTGAACTATTTCTGAACTTTGTCAAGTTTCATTTATGAAATAGTCGAGATGATTCTGCTCCTCTGGCTCCTTCAGCAGATTTTAGATGAAAGTTTAAAAATGCAGTTTAGTAATGTATAAACCCTGAATTCACTTCAACTTTGGTTCAACTTGAAGAAGCTGGTGGTGCTGAACCACATGGCAAAGAGGGCCCGCCTCCTGGCTAAGCTGTCAATCAAAGATTTGTCCGGGGGGCTTTAGGGGCAATTTCATTATTTTCTAAAAGATGTTTTTTTTTTTTTCTCCATTCAGGAAGAAAATGGGTACTATAAGCAAAATAAAATATGGACTTTAGTAATTATTTGATACTTATCTTTTCATCTTTCCGAGGGTCCTTGAACACATCATGTGTGACGAACGTCAGAAAAAGCAGCCGAAACGAAGCTTAAAATTGTGATATTTCATCAAAAACATTTTATTCTACATGTCTTATTTAAAAACATCGTCACAAATAAACTGTTTGCTTTAACCAGATTGTGTAAAAACATTACAGTGAGCTCCTCAGTCAAACTATGAAGTCATGATTGTACGTTCAAATCCAAAATGATATGATATACTGAGAAAACCAAACAAAATCAATACGTGTGTGACGGTATTGCAAGCACGTCATTTGCATAATTATTATCAATGCATCTGCAGATCAAATAGTCGTCTGCTGCAGAGATTAAACAGCCAACGAGGAAGCTGCGATACAGAAGGAAGAGATAATCAGACGCAGTAAAAGTACTGCTCACCACCCAGATCTTTGTGCCGATAAAGATTTAATTACGTGGCGCTCGATGACGTGGTCCACCTGTGTTACGCATTATGTCGTCCCCAAACTTCTTAGTTTCACTTTTAAAGACTTTTTTTAAGGCTGGAGCTGCAATCTGGAGTTCATTCATTGCAGTAAACAGTTACAGGTACTTTATGTGCTAAAGTAACTAAACACAGGATATGAAAGTTTAACAGGCAAGCTGTACTTCATTAACTGTGTGTGTGTGTGTGTGTGTGTGTGTGTGTGTGTGTGTGTGTGTGT
>NW_022280038.1:11411744-11414287 GCF_004355925.1 Anarrhichthys ocellatus
TGTGTGTGTGTGTGTGTGTGTGTGTGTGTGTGTGTGTGTGTGTGTGTAGGTGTGTGTACTCTGCAGCAGTGTGGTACTACAACCACCTGGCCGGTATGAGGGACGTGGTGATGATCACGGAGGACCAGGAGGCCGTGGCTCAGTACAGCAGCCTCCACTCCGGAGTCTACGTCATCTCCATCAAGGTACGGGACGTCCCAGCGACGTTGTCCACTGAGGATTTGGACAATGAGACATGTGACATGACAAACGGCTGTGAGGTTAAAGCGCCGACGTTCAGCTTTAACTCGAGGGTCTTACTCGTGAAGTTGTAGCGCTGCAGTGTTCCAAAAGAGGACGAGGAGTCCTTCACTTTCTTGGTTTGGTTTATTAGATATGGACGTCACAGCGACTATTACGATTAGAACTGTAACACACATTTATGCACGAAGACCAGCTGCATGTCTTTAGTGTTTGTAGTGAAAATGCAAACACAGGAGGCTTTAAAAAATAAATAAATACAATAAAAGAATACGTACAGGTGTGTCTACAGGTTTTCTAGGAGTGAGAACAATGTTTCCATGATTTAATAGCTCTGTTTAAAACATTAACTTTATTTAATTAACATTCATTCTGCTCCTCACACACAGCAGTGATGGACGCCCTCAAACAACATTACATCTGAAAGCCATTGTTGAGTTCAGAGCCAAAACAATACATATTTTTACTGTTTTTTTAAAAACACTTTCAATTTGAGGTTTCACCTCGAGGAGGATTGTAGATTTTTTTTTTAATTAAATTTTTTCGTGCGCTTTTATTTTGTCTGAACAAGTTGAGGAGTTGAAACTGCTCTGATGAAGATTTGATCATCACAGTGGAGAATAAACTTTATGGCGAGTGTTGGCGTAACACAGGTGGTGTCATTATTCCACAGCTGTTTATTCGTGCAATCAACATCCGATCGTAATGAGAAGTTAAAGCGGAAAACTTTGATTTGGACAACAGGAATGAGTAGTTTAATAACCTCATACGATCATAACGTCACAGTACGATTCCTCTGAATGTTGATTAATTCAGAATAAATGCTTTAGTTAACTAAGACATCACAGAATTAATGTAATAAAGTAAACAAGACTACAAAATGTACTTCAGTAATCTCTCTAGTCACCCCTTAAATCCTAAATCATGTTCATACATCAGCATGGATTGCTCAGAGGGCTGAATTTGCGTTGCTCCGTCCATATCGCCCCACTGAGCTGCTTGACAACTAATATGCAGTTAAAGCAGTGAAGGAAAAACAAACTGTCACTACGGCTGCTTTAAGGTTCGGATGAAGCTGCTCCATCCGACTCAGTGGAGCACCGACAGTCGTTCTTACGCACGAGAAACCGGTTATTCTGAGAAACGGCAGATCTTTCTTTGTCTGGTCTACCTGTTAACAGTTATTATGGAAATTGTGGTAAAGTGGTAGTGTCTCTGAGCACCAGAGTCTCTTCAGTAAACCTCTCATGTTACTGCAGCAGGGTCTGACAGTCTGACCCTCTCAGTCCTGGTTCTGGTTCTCCCGTGCCTCCCTTCCCTCCAGCGGGTCCAGCAATATGTCCTGGGTCTCCAGCAGCGTGGTGTCGGTGTTGAATCCCAGAGAGGAGCAGCTCTGCTCCTGGAGGAGGAGGAGGAGAGCTCCGACTGCAGGTCCAAGGCTGCAGGTGAAGCCAGATCTGGGTCTGGTGGACCGGTCTCTGCTGGAGGACCTGGGTCTGTCCACGGTGGGCCGGTCTCTGCTGGAGGATCTGGGTCTGTCCACGGTGGGCCGGCCTCTGCTGGAGGATCTGGGTCTGTCCACGGTGGACCGGCCTCTGCTGGAGGACCTGGGTCTGTCCACGGTGGACTGGTCTCTGCTGGAGGATCTGGGTCTGTCCACAACACCAGATTTCACCAGAATCCGACCCGGTGGCTCTGATGATGAGCATTAATAATAATTCTATAGAAACAGACCATCTTCTCTCTGATGGTCTCTTTACTGATGGAGGTCTGATAGAGGATCAGGACTACACTGAGACTGGTTCGGAACCAGTTCAAAGTTCCTGTTCCTGACACGCCTTCACTCTGTATTTGACAGGAATTTTTGCAAAACTTCTGGCCAGAGCTGCAGGCAGCACATGAGCTGTACAGCTCCATCTCCCAGGCGCTGCACGAGAAGGAGAGCGAGGCCACGGAGAGAGAGTACGCCGAACATCTGCCCGCCGAGGTCCTGGAGGCTGGAATCAAGTCTGGGCGGTACATTCAGGTACAGAACAAGTCCACCTACGTGGTTTTATGTTGAGTGGGTCTCTCTTTAGAATCGCTGTTCTGGTGAACAAAAGGCTTCTTGAAATGTCTGGAAAAAGTAAAAACTTGTGGACTAGTTTGTGGACTGATGTTATGAAGCACAAGTTTGCTGATGTTTTTTTCTTTTTTTTTACAAACAATAAACAGGAAGTGACCATATTTGGACTGAGGAGGACTGGCGTAGAGACGCCATATATGTCTCTGGTAGAGACCTGTCAATCACTGTGTAGCCCCGC
>NW_022280039.1:0-22311 GCF_004355925.1 Anarrhichthys ocellatus
TGGGGGAATGAGTCTTTCATCATTCGAGCCATACGCAGAATCTTTCAGACTGGCCAAAGTGTGTGTGTGTGTGTGTGTGTGTGTGTGTGTGTGTATGTATGAGAGAGAGAGAGAGAGAGAGAGAGAGAGAGAGAGAGAGAGAGAGAGAGAGAGTGAGCGAGACTGATTATTGTCTTACCAAGAGTGGACATGAAATAAAAATTGCTGGCATTAAAGGAAAACCCACCGATTTATTACAAATTCTTTGCAGAAAATGGTAAATCACAGATGCAATCAAGTTAATATCAATCCACAACGTCCTGCACAAAGAAAATAAATGTATATATTTTAAAAGGCATAGCTTTTAGGATTTCAATATGTTTCGATGTGTCCACCACTTTGTTCCAAAAGGAATAATCTCTAAAATCTTCGTGGTGAGGAAGAATACCAATAACTTCAATGATCCCCTGACCTTCCTTTAGCGCCACCATGAGGTTCATATTTGTAGTTTTGAGTAAAATGGATTGACAGGTATTAGACTGAATGACATGACATTTGGTTCACACGTCCATGTCCCCCCTTCAGGACAAGTTTTATCTTCATTTAAAAAACACTTTGGTTTATGACTAAATACATGTAAAACTAATGATGGTCCCATCAGGCTCAGCTGTATTTTGTGTTTAGTACTAATTAGCAAATGTTAGCATGCTAAATTATCACATTATACCTACTTAACATCAAGATGTTAACGTTGCTCTAGTTGCTCAATAGGATCATGTATAGATGAAATTAGCCACACAAAAAAAGCACACTTTATAATAACACTGCAGATATTCAAAAACAACTGCATTTGTTGGGAAACATACCATTGAAGCATTTGAGCAAATTAGTTTTGAAGCAGTGCACTTCACCACAGAGCTTGAAATGCCCGGCACTGCTGAAACATATGGGATGAATTATTTGCACAACGCTGAGGAAGAAAGAGAGACGGAGAGAGACAGAGACGAGAATATTTCCACGAAATGTTTAACTCAATAATTGAACGTTGCTTTTTATTTTGCTGTTTTCGGCCTTTTGAAGCGGCACTGTTCCACGCTATCACTGAGCTGATGGAAGTGTAATGAAGTGCGGAGGAACAGTGCCAACTTCAGCAGAAATGCCTGTGGTCCTGCCTTCCAGCCCAATACTAACAACACAGCAGACAAACAGTGCAGATGAAAACTAACCGAGGAGTTGAAATCATTTTTAACACGGAGACACGCTCCCTATGCATCGCATAATCTCATCCACTAAGGGGTGTGTGTGTTCGCTACGGGGGTCCATTAATAAAATATGACTGTATCATATAATAGACTCATCTGCCAAATTACAGGAGACAGAGAGACAGCTTATTAGGAGGATTGAGGGGGAGGTGTGTGTGTGCATATGTGTGTGTGCGAGAAAGAGAGAGAGAAAGAGAGAGAGAGCAAGAGTGTGTGTGCGAGATGGAGCCTGAATAGAGAGATTAAGTGGCTTACTCTCATCAAAAAGGCACATTACCTAAGTGTTGGCATCATTAATAAGACTAAGGCAGAGCCAATCTGCTAACAAAAGCTCTAACTGTGACCAAGGAGACATGAGAGAGGTGGACAATTACTCCCTTCTGCTGTAGAGAGGAAATTCTCCCTTTTTTTTCCCTTTTCTCTCTCATCCCACCAGCACACAAATATAAGCATATACATGCATGTATTTACGTATACGCAGATAGGTACATTTTCACACATACTTATGCACATCCACACACACCTCTCACGCTCACACACAAAGAAGGGCACCGCTCTAAATCCAAATCAAACTGCCATGAGTCACACTGTCACCGTGGCAACAGTGGCCAGCTCCATGCAGAACACATTCTGTCATATCACTGGTGTTTTTTTTGGGGGTTTTTTTTATTCCATGCACCACACACAGACGTTACCGACTTTCAGCTACAGTAATTTCTGCACCGATCCCTTCAGCGGATAGATGAATAAAGCACTGGAGTGTGTAGGTTTCACTGCTTGAGGTCATAGTTCAGATTGTTTGTCATTCAAATCCATAAAAGACATTTCACCTTTCTCCATCTCAAACTGGAAAACTGCATCCGTGCAGCCTGCCTGTCATTTTCACTGACTTGACTGCTGTTAGCGATGATGCTCTCAGTTCTGTGGATGTGACATGAGGGTTTTGAGGGCTTTGAGCCGCACTGATACATTTCACCACCAGATGGTGTCTCCCATCGCTGTGCAGTGGAGAAAGAAAGAGGAGGGAGCTGAGCGTTGCCTGCTCTATCCATCTTCATAAACACAAGCAATAGTCATCCTCTGAAAACGGCAACAGAGATAGATTGGGCGGTTACATGGCAGGCTTCCTGGTTAGTTGTCCTGCACTGCAGGACTATCTCTTGTGAATGTATGGCTTTGTCTGTTGTCAGTGGCCTGGGTGTCACTGGCACTCACTCATACATCCTGACTCAAATTTGAATTGTTAAGACTTGGAGATAATCACAAATAGTTAGCGACAAAATTGGTTAAAATGATGCAGTATAAGCAATGTCACTTTAAAAAAAGAAATATATATATATATATATTATTAGACAGTGATAGCGGAAAGAGACAGGAAATTTGGAGAAAAGGAGTAAGGGAATGACATGTAGTAAATGGCCTGGTCATCGAACCTGCTCTGGGCATTTGGCCTAACCACTCGGGTATCAGGTCGTCAGCACCAGTGTCACTTTTGAGAGTCTTCTTTTTGTACTCTGCATATGTCCTGCACTTAGGAATCAAGCAGTCACAGTGAGGAAAGAAGTAAATTATGTTTTTAAATAAAAGGTGACGTTGGGATGACGTTCTGCGCTCATAGGACTAGTTTGATGGTCTTTACACTGAAAAGCAATAACAACAGAAAAAGAATACTTTCCATAAATGGCACATAAGTGCTGCATTGACACTTTTGTAGACTTTCTGAGTCTTCATAGTGTTTGTGTACTCCACATCTCGAGGTGCACACAAAGGGCTCACTATAATGTAACAAGAAATATCAGTATGTGTATTTGATGGAGATTAATTGCCAAAAGTCAACACGGACAACTATGACAGTTAACAGCAACTTCAGATTGCTGTTGGTATGAAAAGAATTGTAGTACTTTGTCAGCAAAACTGGTCAGAAACCAGCAACAAAGCGGGCTCTGATGTATTTCCACAAACTTGTCCTTTTGTCTTCCATAATGTGCTTCCAGGACATATGCTGAGGTGAAATGCTGATTTATGCAGGTTTGATCAAGTGGGCAGAATTTGGGAGGAAGATTCAACAATTTGAGAGTATAATCACCAAAGGCCCACCCACTTCATCTGTGATACACTTCAAAGCTTCCACCAAAGGAGGATCATACTCGTGGCTGGCAGCGATGCTCGGCATGCAGCTGGCTGTCGTTAAATGTCTGTAGTTTTTACAATGTGTCCAGCACTGCTGCCTCCTGTTGGCTCTTGTTTGACCACATTTTCACCTCTACAAACAAATGAGCAGTACAGTCTGACAACACCAGTAAAGATTTACAGACACACCTGTATTCTCAGCCCATAAGAAATAATGTGACAAGAACACAGTGACAGTGTCAGGAAAATGATTATGATGACGTGTTCGTGTTGTCTTGTCAGCACATTTTGGGGTGGCTAGTTTTGTTTTTCTCACACAGGCACAGAATGTATGTGCATCTTTGTCATGTGTTCAGGTGCAACTTCTAACAGGATATATGATATACATATAGGAGGCGCAAAGAATTTAACTAATCAACTTTTTCTCTCAGATCGGAAGGACCATGCATATTTTTAGTTGCACACACTGTCACTTGCCCTCAACCCTAAATCCTTCATTCCAAAGGAGGCTGGTCCACAAAGATTTGGAAGGAAGATTCTCCCAAATCTTTGGAACATTTTCCTAAAAAGCAGGTTGTTTAAGTTTGGGAACAGTAAACCTACAGGCACCACAATTTATAAGCCCTGTTGTCCTCCTACACAGTACAAACCTCCGCCACTACACTTCCATTACAGTCCGTATCTCTAGATAATATCTCATAGCACTGATCCAGTTCTGCAAATATTTCTTACTTATATTGTGGACTTTTAATTATACTGAAGTATTTCTGCCTTGCACAGATGTCACAGAATATAAGATTTGTTAGATGCTATAATATTGTTAGGCTATATAAATCTGAACAGTTTGAAAAGCTGTTGCACAAACGTGGAGCAATAAGAAGGCAAAACAATAGCTGGAACGGTTTAATTTCAGTTCAGGATGGGGGCTCAATCAACCTATTGACCAGGTGGAATATATAATACCTTTATATAAATGCAGTGTGATTTTTTTTTTAAATATGCATGTGCTCTTTATATTTCATGTCATTTTTTAATATTCCCCTGTGTATAACGGATCCAGGAAACTACAGAAACGTAATTTACAACTAAACCTGGTTTAAATCAACGTTTTGCGCATCAAATTGATAATCCCGTTTCTCCCCTTGTAAGTGTACCTCCGGCTGAACAGTGCACCCTTCATGCGGCATGTGTTTCATTGTGATCACAGGTGATACATCTCATCCTCTCTCTTGTGCTCAATGTGAAGTGGGGCCATGTGGGGCTCATCTACAGGCATCATTAGAGAGTGATTTGGGTGCAGCCCTGACTTCCATCAGACGGGGGGATTTTTTTCAGCATAGCACCGGTAGTGCCAACGGTTCCATCAGCACCACTAGATGCACTGAGACACATTTGGGCAGCTCACCCTGCAACCATGGTAACAGAAGAATTTTACTAGTTGGCAGCAGCCAATGGTGGGGCACTTCCCACTCAGCTCCATCCAATAACAGAGCAGCCTGCAGCCCAGCCCACATAGAACAGACACTGATGGGCTAGTGCAAGCAGGATTTAGAGATGTAGGCTTGGCTAATGAACAAGTACGAGAGTTAAGAGCGTGTAGGTATGTGTGTGTGTGTGTGTGTGTGTGTGTGTGTGACTGAGTGAGGCTGTAGCATAATCGAATGAGAGGATTCCCTCTCTTTTAACCGCAACAAGCTAACACATTGCAGGTTAGTATTCATTGACTGGGACCATCTGACAGTCAGCACCAACAATGCAGCAAACCCTTCTGTCATCTCGCTCCCACACACATTGACATGCATGCTGCACACACACACACACACACACACACACACACACACACGCACACACCCACACAAACACCCATAGCCACAAAGTCTCAACTGGCTCTTACCAGCCTTGGCATGTGGCAAAGCAGTTTTAAGGAGATCAGAATATCAAATCCAAACCAATCTTTACCAGAAAGAAGGAAATATGTGCCACCATCAGCTGTCAATAAAGTCATTTATTATTTCACACAATGGATAACATGAACAACTTCAACTGTAGTTCGTCTTAATAAGTGCTCAACACTGCCAGCCAATAGAAGGGTAGCAAAAGAATGAGCTTTTCTTTCTGAGGAAAGAGAAATAAAAACAAAACAAAATATGAACCTACAAGATCATGAAAGATAAACATGACCAAAAGCATGCCAGCGGACATGGATATACACATATATTGCATGTATATATGTGCTTAAGACATATATCTGTATGCCAGCAAATGCAAATACAAAATATATGTGTACATTTACACATACATACTGTGAAGGATATATGCATATACATGCGCATCTAGTATTTACTCTATATGTCAAATATTTGCAGTTTTTAATATTCATACAATGTACAAAATTGCTTCATGAATTAAAAAATTCATTACAAAAAGAAACATATCAAACAATGTACAAGTCTTGCTCCAAATTCAATTAAAATTCAACTTTCGGCTTGTCTAAAATATTTATGCATACAATCAAGTTGAGCATGCAAATAAAGGAAACCCACTCTAGAAAAAGGTTCAAATACACTATGTATACAAACTAAAATATGCCCACACTGTTAGAAGAGCTCACGTTGTGCTCTAAAGAAGTACATTTATTGGTTTTCTCAATGCTTCATCTGCACTTTCAGCTTTGAACAACACTGTAGCTTAGAACTGTAACGTATGCTGTGAGGATGACTACATGTACATTTATGAGGCTCTGTCTCACGTGACCCCCTCACTCCATGTGTAGGACACTCATCACAGCATGCTACAAAGGGAATGGGGGGGGGGGGGGGTGATCAAAATTTAGGCGCCAGTATATCCCATTCTAGTTGTTGTAGTGACTTCGGTAAATACACCCCAACCACTGATTTAAGGTCAAACGCTGCTGCGCTGCCCTTGATACTAGGACCAAAGATATCGTAAAGGATCCTTACATCAGTGCTTAGGGGCCTCCTGTAGCCACTGGTCCAGACCAGACTGGTTCTGGCTGCTAAGTAGCAAACAACAGTGACCTTGAACCCTATTCACAGCCACATCCCCTCTGCAGTCTCTGTGACGAGTGAAAGCTCTGGATTAGGACAATACTTGTCAGTGTTAGAAGGCACCGGAGCATCGGCTGGTAGAAGAGACAGACAGGACAGACAACACCTGGGGTCTTTAACTCTTACATCAGAAACCACTGACTGACCACAGTATGGAGTAAGCTGCCAAGCGTGTAGTCTCTACACCTCACGGACCACACATCTAGACCTCATCTTCACCACAACAGACTGCAGACCCACCGAAAGTCATCAAGCAAAGCAAGGTTCAGGATGAGTGTATTTTTGGCTATTTCCTCTGACAACTCCCACACGCAACCTTCTTGCTTACTCTTCATGCTACTGCACTGCCCCAACTGGCTGCAGGCAAAATAGCTGCATTTCAGCGGGGATTCCTATTTTTGGTCGAGTACACTACAGTGAGGCTTTTATCCTCTTCGAGTTTTTGAAGGTGTGATAAGGCAAACTATTTTAGCATTCTGTGTAATTTAACGGACCGGAACGATGACTGTCGATGTACAGCAGAATTTGTCAAATAGGAAAATCAATTAGGGAAGTAATTTCTGTATGTTTCCTTGGGTCTTGAGCAGTCTTAATAGAGAGAGAGAGAGAGAGAGAGAGAGAGAGAGAGAGAGAGAGAGAGAGAGAGAGAGTGTCTACTGTGGTTTTAGGAGACAGTCCCAGCATAGCCGAGCCCAACCGGTATCCATGCAGGATGGACATACTAACACTATTTACAACAAACACTTCCAATACTGTAGTTTTACATCTGGTTAAGGCTGTACTGCATAGAGCTGCAGTCACTATAGTTTTCATGAAATGATAGTCACTTTCTGCACAACTTATTACAAATTATTACTGGTATTATTCACAACTCTTGTTATATGAATTCATTTTATTCAGTAAATAAGACCACTTGTTTCTCTTTGTCGAAGGGTGGACCCAGAACAGAAATTCCTTTTCAGGTCATTGCCAGATGTGGCCTGATGCATAGCAAACAATGTAGGAGAACGGGGTTTCCATGACAACCTCCTCTGTTCCTCCTTTGCCAAGTACATAACCAGTCATCTGGTTCAAATAACAGGTTACATACTGGGCAGAGCAAACGATCTTCAATTGTATCTGGGACATTCAGTACAATCAATACCTCTGGATAGAAACACGTCTGATACAGTGGACCTTTCTGTTTCCATCACTGCTGCAAAGCAGAATGTAGGCCAGTACATGGCGTGTATTCAACACAGTAATATCATATTATATTGATCTGTCCTGCCCTTCTAGCTCTGTTATGATGATGTGGGTCAAAAAGACTAGGAGGAAGCTGGTGACAGAGGATGCTGACTACGGAAGCTTTGAATGGACACAGGCAGTGTCAGGGTTCTGATGACTAAGACACGTCATGTACACAATCATGAATATTTTGGGTCAATTTCGGGGGCACTCTTTGCCACTTGATATTTCTCAGGTCAAATGTAACTGGTGAGAGAAAGAAACATAAGGCACAAGTTGAACCGCTGCAGCTGAGAATCCCACCCAACCCAAAGAAAACGGAATCTCCTGAAACAAAACTTTAACAAAGTTGCTAAAGAAACACTGATCCATTGCTTATATTTTGAAATACTTATTTGAGAAAATACCAACCACTACCCAAAGCCACAGATACTGTAGATAGAGTTTAACAAAGGCTTGACATATTGACACAAAGATTCAAGATGGCTACATTCTAGAGTGCACACAGGGATGCGTTACATTGGTGCCAACATGGTGGAGAGTTTGTCAAACTCTGATTTAGATTCTTTAAATAATACATCCTCACACTGAATACTGAGACTTTGGTTTCTAAATCTAAATACTGGATTTACTTTCAAAAAAATATTTCCAAGGATATGGATTGAAAATCATGTTCAAACAAATCAGGTAGAAAGACTGGGATTAGCTTTTCGAAAACACTGACTGTGAGCCCTCTTCAGCTGAACTGTCCAATCACACTTCAGACTCGGGCTTCGGTTTGACGCTTTTGGCTGCGCAGCCTGCATATACAAATTGATTAAAATAATGCGTGCTCTCTGGAATGGATATCCACACCATTGAAGGCCAAAACATAAGGCTGGAACAAGCATGTAAGTGCTGCATTTGATTGATGCAAGTGTATGGTTTTTCATAGTGCAATAAACCAATTTTAAGGTTTACCAAAAACACACCTGATATTTTTCCTGTATGCAATGCCCCCTGGATATAAACACATAAATGAGTGTATGAATGAATATATGTGGTTCTTTCTGTCTGAAAACAAACTTGTCTTGAGTCGCACCCATGTCTGCTTTTGGTTATAAAACAATACACAACTTTCATTGTCTATGGTACAACAATTCTATTTGATATACTGTATGTCATGTATACATGTCTATGAGCTGGTTTCTCATTGTACAAGGCAGGCAACAGTGGACTTTGTTTCTATGTACAGTCTGGGACAGTCTCATCCACCATATTGCCTATATGTCACTGTTCAGGACAGGCCTGAGCAGGGAGGGAGAATTAAATGAGACACGGGGTAGGTTGAAGGAGCACAAGCAATGGGAAAATGAAAATTAGGATTTTGGGAGTAGATGAGAGGATAAAGGCAGATGAAGTTGAGCGGCAGGGACCAGGGAGAGCTAAAGAATTGGGGAGAGTGACGGGCGTGGAGAGTGCCAGCAAGTATCAGTTACTCCTCAGAGAGAGTAAGAAAACAAGGAAGGTACAGATAAGGGTGTGAGCAATACACAGGGGTAAGTAAAGGGGTAAGGTGGCTTAATTACTGCTGTTTTATCCCACGTCTTTGACAAGCGTCCACAGAAAGGCAAAAATAAGCAGAGCTGCACAGTTTAATATTAACCATTCCCCCTCCCCTTTGCTGGTAAATATATGGCTAAAGCCACATTCAGATACAGTATCATAAAGTACCATACACATCACTGTATCAGATACATAAAGAATCACATAATATCCTACACTATCATAAGTACCACACACTTTTATAGCATCAGATTCAGTATCAAACAGTACCATATAGTGCCATTGCAAATGAAGGTCCAATGAATGCTTGAAAGGCTCATGTCTGGTTGGGTTTAGCAAGCAGAGGGATGTTCCCTCCTCCTGTGACCCTCTGTAGTCCTCACAAATCAGACAGGAGAAAGTCAAAGTGCACCAAGGAGTCCCAGAATGAAGGGCACTGCATCTGACTCCAACGACTGCTCTCTGTTTGGTTACAGAGTTGCTCTCTCCTGCAGGTCTACTGACTGGAAGGAGCCCATAACTCGTCCCTGCTGTGGCCCCTGCCTCTGCGTTTCCCCCCTTTGGCCAGTGGAGGCACAGATCGCGCTTGATGCACCACAGTCTCAATTGTCGCTGAGATGGAATCGTGATTTGAGAACTCCAGTGGCTCGGGGGTCAAGCTTGACCTGAGGCTCTGCCTACCTGGCAGGTCATCACACCTCTCCAGGACAGGCATCCCCTGAGTTCTCCCATCCCCTCTCCTACCGGCCAGCATGTCCAAACCCCGACCATCAGCCCGATTATCCACACTCCTATTAGTCGGCTCGGATTCTTCTATGGGTTGTTTTCGGGGCCGCCCAGGCCGTCTTTTGACGACATTGTTTCCTGTTTTGGCTTGTCGCTGCAGGCGCTTGGCACGGAGGATCTTCTGCACATGCTCAAAGTTCAAAGAATGCATCCTCCTCACGTCCTTCTGGATCTGTTCCACCTCGCGCCGCTTATACCTCCGTTTACTGGGAACATCTGGGAGAGGAGAGAGTGAGTATGAGTGAGGTGAGACATCACAATGTAAATAAATAGACTAAAGTCTGTAAAGAAAAAAGGTGTTTTTATGCTAGCATGTCAGTAAAAATGGGCAGCCTTGGAAAGGCCAGGAAAGACATCAAGCCAATTTAGCTCATGGTGAGAATGTCTCTTTTTGCTTCAAGAGCTTCCTGCTAATTTTGACATATTCATGTAAGCCTTTCAAAGCCCAGCTGAGCCAGGAGAGCAGATCCTATCCTGTAATTGTCTACTACAGAGCAGAGAGGAGAGGGGAGAGGAGGAGATCCAATTCTGCTAGCAGGAAACCCACAGAAATGTCTCCTTCAACCATTTAATATGTCGCTACACAATAACAACCCTGCGCATCTGGAGCACAGGCTGCCAAAAAGCCAAACACATATCGACACATTTAATGCACGTCCTCACACAGACACAAATACAAACACACACATGCACACACATGCCCATCATGCACAAATAATGAATTCAGCAGTTCAGAATGGCTGAGCAGAAGAAACTGGAGCCATATTGTTTCCTTCACACCGGTGAACTGGGCAGTGTGCCCTTTACCCGCTGTTCTATCCTGTCTCCTTCCCCGTTTCCCCATCACTCTCATTCTTTTTTTCCACTTTGCTCTTCATAGGCAGCAACATGCTACTCTCTCATTTTCAATTAAACAAGTAACACTGCACCATTTCATTTCCTTCTCTATTTCAGAAACCGCTTCCTGGTCTTGGTCCGTCGCTGTCATTCTTTTTGTTTCCCATCTCTGTCCCGTTTCGTAGCTCCCCCCTCCTCTCTGCCTGGGCACTGTTCCCGGGGCTCAGACTGAGCCACAGCCAAAATGGAGGAAAAGCACAATCAGCCACCAGTCCCTAAGCAGTGTGAATAAAACATCCCTGGTCTTTTTTTTTTTTCTTGAGCTTTTACTGCTATTTCTCCATTCCCTAACCATCTCCTCTCCTCTTTCTCTGCAGAATCCTGCTGATTCAATGTAGCAGGTTTCTGCAGTGCTCAGACACATAGTGACTGCGATAAACTAGAAAAGCCCTGAATTTATACAACAAACATGGCCAAGCTGAGTTGCAAGGTGTTTAAATGGTGATGCATAACACATTGAGAATATACCTACTTGTTTCACCAAATATGACATCTTGGGTTAGAATATTTTACAACAAGCAGATACAGATTTGTG
The DNA here is from genome assembly GCF_004355925.1 of Anarrhichthys ocellatus. Classification (NCBI taxonomy): domain Eukaryota; kingdom Metazoa; phylum Chordata; class Actinopteri; order Perciformes; family Anarhichadidae; genus Anarrhichthys; species Anarrhichthys ocellatus. The sequence continues at coordinate 11,430 of NW_022280039.1, forward strand.
ATACTGTCACACAATGTTTTTTACATTTAAAGAAACCAAATCAGAATGTTGAAGGGAAAATGTAAAGTTTTAAGAGTTTATAGCTCCATGGCAAGGTGTTTGCTAATTAACTAAGTGAAAGGGAAAATACAGAGAGGCCTGACTGCCCTCCATTTAAAACTCAGCGGAACATCTCACTCTATTGTTGCTCAAGAATTCAGGGCAGACAGTGAAATTAGTCTTATGCAGAAAGCACTAAGTAGCAGTAGTTTATGAGCTGTGCACACGCTCAGCTCTCTCTCTCTCTCACACACACACACACACTACAGGTAGCAGAAATTTATGAGCTGCATACAAGGAACATAAAACCAGTGACCTTCAGCAGTGCGAGGGGCCGTATAGCACTGAGGACCTGTTTCTCTGTGGAATAGGAAGTCACTACTACACAGAGATAGATGCTCGCAGACCAGGTTCCAGACAGGATAAAGTCATCCTTGATGTATATCATTTAGCGAGAGTGTTTCTCTGCATGAAAGTGCATGCATGTGTTTGAACAGGTCCTGTGACACAAAGACAATTATTCTCACTAATTCAGCAGAAGATGACCTGCTTTTATGCAAATATACATCTGAGAGATTGCTGTCAGCTGCAGTGAGACTTGCTGATTGCTGTAGAAGCACGCACACAAGCACAGACACACACATGCATACAAAATCAAATCACTACAAAGTAGTTTTAGTGAAGAATGATTTACAGACTCACAGTTGCATGCTAAGACAATAATATTAATTATGCATTAGTATCAGCATGTGGATGGGCATCTATCTAACTGTGTGTATATGTGTGATTATGTGTGCATGTATACATGTATGCACGCACGCCTGTGTTTTAATTGGGCTAAAGCTGTGAAGTGAGGCAGTAAGTCATGCTAGAGGAGGGCCAGTTAGAATGGGGAAAAGAGAGGGTAATGGGGGAACGAGGGGGAGGGGAGCCAAGGGAAAAAGCAGAAAGAGAAAGGGAAGAAGGAAAGAGAGATAGAAGGGGGAGGGGGAGGAAGAGGAACAAGGGGAAGTCTGAGTGTGGGGATTGCGGGAGAGAGGCAAAAGAGGAAAGCAGGAGCAAGAACTGCAGAAGCAGCAATAGGGGGAGAAGGGAAGGACATGGAAGGTGGAAGAGGAATAACAACACACGGGATGGGGGGGGGGGGGGGAGTGTGTATATGAGTCATCCGTCCTAGATCCCCTGGGGTGGGGGGTGTATTCTGACTGAGCCCCTGGCTTCTCCTCCCCACCACTGGACTAGGCCCCAGTCATTAAACCCCTGGCTGCCAGCCAGCTCTTTTAACACAGGCAAGGGCCTTTTACGGCGTGTCTGTAGAAAATAAATCACACTGTGTGAATAATATATCTCTGGCAAAGGCATTGGCAGGAGAGTCGGAAGGGAGGGAGGGAGGGAGGGGAGGAAGGAGAGATTGGTGAATTATAGTCGTCTCCATCCATGCATTACGTTCTCTCTATCCCCAGCCAGATGTGCTCAAAGACAGCAGAATACAGAATGTACCAAAAATACACATTAGTCTGGAAGTGAGAATTTGGGGCTACCCTGCCTCTTTGTCTGCTTTAAGTCCTGCTAGTGCTGAACATAGCGTATTTATAAATAGGAATCACCTTGACGAGTATGCTGCCATCTACATTTCAAATAGGGAAAACCCTGTTAACTCTGACTAAATATGTAATTAAGTCTCAACGGCAGCAAATAACAAGCCCTTTATCACTAGGGAACAGAATAATATGGTGGGCAGCAATTACTTTCGCAAACATTGCTCCTGATTTGGCCATATTAAAAGTTCTGCAACGTTGGCAGGTTAACATTATATCTACCTGGCTTGTAACGGCAAGATGCAAACAGTAAAGCGCGAGTGCAGCATCTTGTGCTTAACGGTATGCTCATCCAGTGTTCCCTCACTGCAGGGAGCACTGGATGTGCACGTAGCAACCCATGTCAAAGCTATTTCAACATGATGTTAAACTCCTAGGCTAACTGTGTGGTCACATAATGACTTCTCAGTGGTTATCTCCTGTGTACGGTAGAAGTCAATCGTAGTTTTGTTTCACTAATATATTCCTACTTTTCTCCAACAGACAGTCATCTCACTGTTTTATGATCTGCACTCCTTTGCCTTGCAATCAGATCTGTAATGAGGTCCATTGCTGTGTTATATTACTATTAGTGTCAGCCAAACATGTTGATGCTTTGAATTGAGAGGTAGCTACAGGAAGTATAGTCATAAGTGAACTGGTGAGATAAGGACAAGCAAGTATCAAGTGGTTATTGCAGTTTGGGCTAACCTCAAACCTCCAACACGGCATCAAAGTAAGTAAGTTTTGCTTCATAATCATGGCGAAGGGGCAGTGCACTCCTTTGTAAATACACAGTGTAGTTAAAAATGAACAGGTAAATCTAATGTAAGTGGTTCTTACCACTGTGGGAGGGACCAGAGCAGTTGTTCATCCGTCCTGGCTCCTGCCTGGCAGTTTGGAATGACATTAAGCCCTGATCTCCAAACACAGCGAGCCTCGTCTTCCGGCTCCGCCCTCCACACTCGTCCTCCCGTGAACCCAAAAAAAGGTCAGAAGCTGACTCTGACCGCTGGGTTTGGCTACTGTAGCTGCTCATGAAGCTATTTATTGGCTGTCGAGTCTGACGGGAGTGGAACTGGCTGTCAGCGAGAGAGTGTGTGGACAGCTGCTCCGACTCAAACATCCCTAAGCTGGATCCCAGGCTCGAGCCTCTACCGCTGCCCCTCTGCTTCTCCAGATGCTTTGAAGGGCCCTGACTGACCAAGTCCCTCCTGTCACTCAGCATGCTAAGGCGTGCACTGGTCTTTGCTCCGCTGAAGAGCCCACCCAACTCCTGCCGATCTCGCAGTGAAAGAAGGGGTTCGTCCTTGTGCTTATGTTTGTGCTTGTGCTTCCTCTTATGGAGGCGAACCCCAGCAATACCACCTGCACTGCCACTGCCCAGGGATCCCAGGCCCTCTCCTCTTACAGAGGGCCCCTGGAGTGGGCCACTGGTGCTGCGAAGCTTGGCCCCTGGTTGGAGTTGTGAGTGTCCACTGGAGTGGAAAGCCTTAGGAGGGGGGACAGCAGGCCTCATGAAGGGAGAAGGGGGTGCAGGTCCTAGCGAGTGGTGGGGCAGGTAAAATGGGGGAGCAGGGGGAAAGTAGCCCAGACTCAGAGGAGGTGCGTAAGGCATCGCATACGGTGCTGCATAGTAATTTCCCCCTGCCAGTGGATAACCATATCCTTGAACGAAAGGCAGCTTCGATGTGATTTGCTCGCTGGCTTTGGCTGGACGGCCGCGTCTCCTCTTAGCCTTCAGATCGGCGCTCCTGCGGAGGTACGAGCTGGAGTCACAGGAGTAGGAGTCGTAGGTAACAGGATAGTAATGATGGAAGTTGAGGCGGAAAATGGAGGGATATGGCTGCTGGGGGAAGCAGGTGTATCGTCTGTGAGACACTCGGAGCTGCTGGAGCTTTACCACAACCTACAGGGAGGTAGAAAAAAGGAAATATTTAGAAAAATACATCATATACGTGCACATTACAGTGCTTGGTCAAAGATTACACACATCATTTATTATTGTGTTTCTTACCTCCTCCAGTTCAGAGAGAAAGTGAAGATGATCCCGACTCTGTAGGCACTTCCTCTTCCGTCGATGATGTTTTTGCTTCTTTTCCTGTTGTGACAGGAAGTTGTCACCAGCAGTTACTTGCCGTTCACAGCGTGCTCTGCTCCCTCTGTTGGATGCTTCCAGGGCTGCTGCCTCCGCAGCCTCAAACCCACACAGATCAAACGAGTACCTGTATGAACACAACATGAAATATTAAAACACATTAAAACCACCACATTTATGGATATATGTCAGTCTGAAATACAAATCAACAAAAGAATATAAATGAAAGTTCAAGATTGTAAAATTACCTGCGTCGAGAGGCGGAGCCCTTCTCAGTTTGATCTGAGGTGCTGTTGTTGTCTGTCCCAATCCCACTGTCACTTGGAATAGTCTCCTCACTGTGGGACTCGCTGATGGGGGACAGGGTCACCTCCTTCACTGATGCCCCCTCTGACAGGTGGGAAGGTGAATTAGCCAGAAGGCGTGGAGGAGACAGTTTCCATCCGCCAGAGAGGAAGCTCCTGCCTGGTGGTTTGGAGGGCAGGGCTGAGATGGGCTGTAAACTGGGCATAGTGGCATCAGAGTGGCCTGTTCTTAAGGATGGAGCACTGGAGCTGGGAGACAGGGTGGCCGAAGGCACTACAGGGCTCTCATAGAGACTGGATATAGAGACAGACAGGGGGGGCTTGTCCCGAGTGGTTTTGGGAGGATTGGAGCCTTGGGTTTCTGCTCTGGGTTTCCGCCCTCTCTTCTTACCAATGTAGATGGTTCCTCTCTTGCTGACATTTATCTGTTTTCCCAGCCGAGCCTCAATAGTGGAAGCCATGGCACTCATAGCTGAGGTAACAGGGGCAGAAGATGATTTCAGAGCCAGAGTGCCGTTCTGACTGGAACCTGAAAGGATCTCATTCAGGATGCTTTGCATTTTCCCAAGCTTCATCTTATTGACTGGTCTGTAAGGGCCCCTACCACGCTTTAGTTTCAGACTATTAGAATTGGCGCTGGTGGTCGTGGAGGCCATTTGCACTAATGTGTTTAGTGTGTGTGTCTTCCTCCTACGGTTTAGCCCTGCAAAGGTTTCCTGTGCCAGTGGGCTTGGAGGTGAGGTGGAGGTGCCCTCATGGATGGTCTCCACTGTTAGGAGTGGCTGTTTCTTGGGTCGTCCTCGTTTCCTCTTAATAGGTGCGTGGACGGTCAGGCTGTCAGTGTTGGTGTAGAGGGGGCTAGAGGGGGTGATGGGGAAGGCTGAAGGTGGGTCAGCTAAGGTCGAGGGGCTTCCCCGGTTGTCTCTCTGGGGTGATGTGAGGCTGGCATGGCTTTTAGCTTTCAGGTAGGACCATCTGTCCTTGGCCTTGGTTGTTCTGGAACTGGCTGTGGAGCTGGTGCTGTGGCTGGGGCTGGGACTCAAGGCCGCCCTGGGTTTGGGGCTGAGACTGGCGCTAATGTTAGCTCTCGGGCTCGGACTGATGCTGCCCCTGGGGCTGGGGTTTGGGCTAGGGAGTCTAGGGTTCGTGTTAAGATTGGCTTTGTTGATGTGATTATAAGCCATCTCTCTGTGTTTAAGGGTGTCTGTGCTGATCTTAGGACGACCCACAGGGTTCTTTTTCACTCTATTTGCACTCAAAGCTGACTCTGGGCCAGACCCGCTTATAACTATCTCTCCTCTTTCTGCCCTGTCTACCCTCTCTCCCTTTTCTCTTTTATCGCCTTTATCTGTTCTCTCTGCTTTTTCTATCCGCTCTCTACTGACATCGGCGAGACTTGTGAGTCGAGAGTCGTTTTTGTGAGTCTCCATCTTATGTGCTACTTTGGGTTCTGGGGCCCCAGGCTGGTGCTTCTCTGTAGTGTCAGAGTCCTGTCGTTGCTGTAATCGCTCCTCTGCAGAAAATGACTCGTCAAAAGAAGGCCTCCTCCGCCTCTTTCTTCCTTTCCCTTCCTCTGTCAGCATGGGCATCCCTCTGTCTTCTTCATCTCCTCTCCTCCCAACGATCGCTCGCTCTCTCTCCTCTTTTTTCCTTTCCTCTTTATCTTCATGGACCCCCTCGGCTGTCTCCTCTTGCCTGTACTTCTGCCTCTCCTCTGAATTAGTTGGGCTCTCCGATCCTTTCTCTGGCTGTCTTCCCCAAGGTGTATCAGCACTGTGGGGATTACAGAGCGTCCTCTGGGAGTCCTTCCTGCCGTACTTCCTCTTGATGTTTCCAAAGAGCTGCTCACTGACCTCTTGCAACCCCCTCCCCCTGGAGAGATATATACAGAGAAAGAATGGTGAATGGTGAGTGGAATGGAGGGAGAGATAATACATGTTTTCTAATTTACAAACACTATGTACCACATTTTTTTTACTTTTATTGTGTTATACAATAATATATCCTGCAATTCAATTATTACCTAACTTGAATCCCAATTGTGTCTGTTTCACCAAATGAAATTAAGTTTTCACTTCCCCCTTTAAATTTCCATTATAATAGCAAATGAGACAAATAAAAAAAGAATCACTGTCCTGAAAGTATATAATATTGCTACACAAAATATGACAATACAGCATTGTATCGACTCTCTCCCATCCCTGGTGCAGTGTACAGTATTTATGTTTGGATCATGATAACACCTAACAAGAGAACGATTCATACCTGCTGAGAGAGGTCAGGTTGAGAATACTGGCATCTGTAACCACTGGCAACTGCAGGTCTGGAGTCAGGGATCTCTGAGGTGAGGGGCTTCGTGTAGCTGTTCGTGAGAAAGGTTGGGTTGGATCAAGCGAAGAGCTCCTATTGGCTCTTGCCAGTTCTCTGAATGGCTCAGAATCTGCAGGATTGGCCGGGGATGCAGAAGGTGCTGAAGATGTGATCCAGTCTGGATTGATTTGGTGTTGATGTGCATGAGCGTGTAGGAATTGCTGTGTGAGGGTGTGATGTGTTTGCTGTGTGTGTGCAGGAGGGAGGGAGCCGCGAAGCTGGTGTTTGGGCAGAGTGTGATCTCCCAGTAGTTGCAGCAGGCCTCCCTCTTTCTGCTCAGGCATTCTGAACTGGCGCTCGTATGTCTGGGGACGACAGAAAAGAGAAACAAAGACTGGTTACTACATACAAACTGCAATCACAAGACAGCTTTTTATAGCTGCAGGGATAGACAAATGACATCACAATGATGGGGTCATAAAACTATTAATACTCTATTTCATGTCTTCATAACATCAGCCTATCCCTACATAAATAATACACACAGTGTGTCGCACAGAATCCAGTTCTGCATCCAGTTTCTTTTTGTCAGCACCTTCCAAATCAGTGATTTGTTGTGGTCAGATATGACACTCACGGCAGGACTGAAGCTTTTAATACATCTTGTGTGCATGAGCAAACAGTGTGCAACTAAACAAAAGGCTTGTTTACAGAGCAATTCAATTCCTGTGTCAAGGATGTAGCATGCTGTGAGAGCTGGGGGGGATGGAATTGCGGGTGTTTGACTGCACACGGTATTAAACACAGTAGCCTAGCTCAGCCGTGTCCGTGACTGCCCTAGACCCACAATGATATAACATCATAACATAACTCTCCTGCACTGTTCACAACTGTAACTTACAATCATCATCATATTGACCAACCCCTAAACTGCTTATACAATTTATGTCCTGAAACTATTGAACAATTTATAGACATTTTTCCAGCGATGGGCCTCAAATCTGAAGTCAACCTTCGCTCAGTCACCGGTTTACATTTGTCCATGTAAAACTGAAGATGTAAAAGCTTAATATACTGTATTAGACAATATAACCCAGCTTAATGTATCACTGCTGCATAATAAGCGCACTGCTGGAAGATGAGAAATAGAGCAGCGGATGGCCTTTGTGGTTTAGCCTGTTATTAACAGACTCAGTATGACGCAACAAGACACTGTTCTGCTGCGCTGCAGGGAGATGTAACCTAACCACAGGCCTACCTCTCAGCATACACACACAGGCGCGCATGCACACACACACAGACACTCACACATGCATACAGTAGATGTACACGTTTCAAAGGCTTTATGAAATCCTGGCCTCACACATAGTTGCACAAAATGCTAATGTAACACAGTCAGGCATCCAATTTTAGTCTCGATGGATCGGCACCGTGCCAGATGATTAGCTCTCTCTCTTTGCAGATTTACACACACTTATACACACACACAGTAATGGAACATAAAATGTACGCAGTTCACATCACAGTGCACATATTTGCAAGAACAAGCAATTAATCTCTTCTATGTTTGATCCTGCCAATGTCCTGTTCTGCCTTCATTTCATTAGCCACTTTCGAGTCCTTTCTCTATCACTATCCATTCCTCTCTCTCTCGTTCTGCTGCCCCATCAGTATTAAGGCAGTTAGACTAATGTTGTACTTCCACACTGGCTGCAGAAGCTGTTTGTCGGCCAGATGCAAGCTGCAAAAACTCAGAAGCGTAAAATAACACACGTGAATGCCCAGCACATGGATGAAAACACACACTGCACACAGACAAGCAAACACTGAGCGGCGTAAATGATTAACCATGGCAGAAAATACATGTGCTCTCATTTATCTCCTGAACACTGACTGCTGTGGTACCCTTTCAGTTCTGAGATGTATGTTTGAGTGTATACGTGTGAATGTGTGTGTGTGTGTGTGTGTGTGTGTGTGCACAGTGACACTGGAGAGGAGACGCTGTGAGTCCACTGAAAGATAAGATGACTGACACCTGATACACACATGCTTTCTCATTTAACCTGTCCTAGAATACCTGCTGTTTCAGGTTCAAGGAGGCCACAGAAAAAGAGACGGACAGGGAGATTGAGGTGGTTAGAGTGAGACAGACATACACACACACACACACACACACACATATATATATATAAAAAAACCTACCACAAAACCAACAGAGAGAGATAATAAAAAGAGGAGGCATGGACACCTTTCCTACTAGAGATAGAAGTGCACAAACAGAAATAGGGAGCCCCCCCCCTGCTGGTTGTGGTTGGGTTATTGGCACCAGTTCAGTTTTTTGTTCTGAGTTTCCGCCCCTCAACAACCCTCTCCTCCCCTCTCCTCCCCTCTCCCCCTCTCTGCTCCTCTCCTCCTCTCACACTCCAAGAGGCATTTCAAGGAAAAAATAAACTCTTATATTTATACAAGCTGATGTAAATAGTGGTCATATGGACTGAGGTACTCCCGTGGTTGTTGTAGTAATCATGGTGTGAAAAAAACTCCTTATTCTCGTTGTCTTCCCTAGACTGGGTCAACCTAACTCACTGATACATCTTGACAGGTTGTCATATGATAATTACCCAATATTGTGATATGTGCTGTGCACTTTTCTCTATTGCATGTTTTGAAATGCCCTTTTATCACTGTATTGAAGTTGTTGTCCTTATCATTTGTTTTAAAACTCACAAGTCTCCACACAGCTTCACCAATGCCACAGAAAAAAACATTGTGCTTAACAAATTGATTCAGATTTTTCTCTGTTGTGCATACAGTACATTACTCTGCTCCTGTCATGTCATGTGCTGATTAAATAGTCGACTGTGCTACTGGTGGCCTGCAGCAGGGGGCAGCGGTCAGGAGAATCAGCACTAGCCATGGACTCTGACCCTGGAGCGGCCCACAAGCACAATAGCTGTGAGGCTTCAACCTTTTCCACACTGTCCTTCTTCTCCCCTCTGATCAAATGTAGATAAGGAGAAAGGCCAGCAGAAAACAGACCCAAGGCATGTTTAGTCCTGAACCCATTTGATGCACTCTCCCTCACTCGAGGCTCTCAGGGCTGTATTCAGGGGTTAAGGGTCGTACTCCACAGCTAGTTCAACAACCATTTCTAGGATGTCTTCCTCTGGGTCAGCACTGTAACAACATGGACCGGTGCCAGTCACACACAGGCTCTCCAACACCCGAATGCAGGCAGATATGGAGCTGCACATTCCTTTCCACTGGTGATGTAACCGTCAGATAAGGTCAGGGATAATATGTGACTAAGTGCTGCAGTCACCCAACTGAAAGGCACTTTGCAAATGAGTCAGCATATATTTACTGACAACTTCATGTGTGCGCGTGTCTGAATGTAACGTTTGCACTTAGCAGGCTGCTGTAAAAGGAGATCTGGATGTAAAAAGTTGAACTCCAATTTGATGTGAGGGGAGGTATGTGACGGCCTCTCCTGTCCTTTCCTCTCATGCAGCCTCTCGTTTTCCACTGTTGAATAAACTGAAACTCTGAGTGGAAGTTCTCCCTCACACACACACACACACACACACACACACACACACACACACACACACATGCACACACACACACACACACACACACACAGAGCACCCTGGCTGCACCATTATACTGGGAAAGAACACCCTAAACAGGCACACCCAAATCTCACAACCCAGCACACATATACACCAACAAACATATACACAAACTCCATGCACGCACACACAGACACACACAAACACCCTGCCCTTCAAATAGTTTTTCGCAGCCTTTTATTTGGCTGCCCGCCCGGTGGTTAGAGTGTTTCATTTTTCCCTGTGTATGGAACTGGGCAGCTGTCCAGAGAGACACACAAAGAGAAAGAGAGAGAGAGAGAGAGAGAGAGAGAGAGAGAGAGAGAGAGACAGAGAGAGACAGAGGGAGAGAGACGGAGAGGGAGAAATGGGAAGGGAGGGGGTTACTGAAAGAATGAGAGCGGCAGAGAGGGAGGGAAGAAGAGGACCAGCAGAAAAACAAGAAGAGAGGTGCCTAGACCCGTTAACAACTAGTTCCCTCTGAAACATTATGATTGATATGATCCTCTCTCTCTCTCTCTCTCCCTCTGCTTGTCACCAACACTCACACACACACTCCCCTTGGCTTTGACACCATGCTGTCTCCCTCTGCCCCTGTGGCCTTGTGCACTGCCCCCCCCCTTATCGCATCCCTCCTTTTCTTCTTCTTTTCTCTTTTCTGGAGCTGACCATTCTCCCCTGTGGGAACTACCCCCTACCCCCCTTCTCTCCAGCTCCATTCAGAGCGCTGCTTCGCTGTGATCTGTGTTTGTGACAGCTCTGGACACACACACACACACACACACACAGACACACACACACACACACACTCACACACACACACACACACACACTGACACACACAGCTCCTCTGCAAACAAACACCATGAATACTAACACGGCTTTGTGTCCACAGCACTTAAAACGGGGTAGAAGGCGAGGGAGGGGGGGGGGGGGGGGGGG
>NW_022280039.1:22411-24669 GCF_004355925.1 Anarrhichthys ocellatus
CCCCCCCCCCCCCCCCCCCCCCCCCCCCCCCCCCCCCCCCCCCCCCCATCCATGTTTCTCGTTCTCTCGTTCTTCCCACCAGTTCTCCCGGGAATAAAGACTTCCATTCATGCGCCCGAGGAGACCCACAGCAGGGAGAGAAAATGGGGAGGAGAAGGGGGAGAAAAGATGAGGGGGTGTCAAGGTGGGACAGTTTGTGGATCACTGGGATCAGGGCCCACTGCCTAAAATTGTGTGAATGTGTGTGTCTGTATGTCTATTTTCACTCAGCGTGCGCCGTTTCTGCCAATGCTTCACTCTATCTCAGATCTGGTGGCATCTGTGCCAGACAAAGCATCTTCTGGGAAAGTTGGGTGGGAAATTTTGGAAATTGGGCTCCGTTCAAAACTTCCACTCTTGAACTAATGCTGCAATTCTACAACTATGTGTTCAGCCTACAGATACAGTTAAAGAAAACTGGCTTGATTATTCAAGCCAAAATCAAACTTTTTCTGCAGCACTTTCTTTTCTACATGCTGTTATGTTTCCTCCCTGCTGGTTATGATCAAGTATTCGATCTACAGCACATTTGTCCTTTAAATAACTGTAAGGCAGACACCACATTTAATGCACAGCAGTAGGTCCCAAGCAAAATGTTCCCTCCTACGTCCACAGCGGTAATCCTTCAGATTGGAGTGTTCCTAAAGATAGCAGTGAAACACCCAAGAGTCTCCTTGTCACACTCTCTTCAGACACGCTCAGACGTAGATGACTCAATCTGAACAAAAGCCTGTGATTGGCTGAATCGAAGCATGTTATTACGGTGCAATTGGAGGTTTTCACCGGCTCAGTAATGACAGAAACATTTACATGCTACACAAAGTATACATCTAATCCCCGCTATTAGCATTAATGGTGTGTGCGCGGGCATATGTGTGTCCTGCTTGTGAATAGCGCTAAGAACCACATTAAAAGAGTTTTTTCATAGCGATTATTACAGCAATTATGTACCAATTGTTCCTTTCATGGATGTGGCCCGAACCTCCAGTGACAGCATGCTCAACACAAAGAAAATATACACAAGCAACGAGACACGTACACACGCATACTATCGCTCTCCATGGGGAAGCATAAGAACAAGTGTAATACAAGTTGGAGGGTTTCATGAATAGACTGAATGCTGTTTATGTATATTACACAAACCTACATACATGTGCACAGCAGACAGTACAAAACCAAAGGAACGTGTTGTTCACAGTGCTCTGTGCACCATATGACCCAATCGTACCACTTCTGTACAACAGGAAACAATTAACAGCCAATGAGCTGCTCTAAATCCTAAGGGATGGCTTCCTGTGTGGAATGATGGGTAATTCAAGACAGAAGCTGTGCTGAGATTAAACACTTCCTCTCTGGCAAACCGTGGTCTGCAACAGCGAAGCCTCACTCACTGACTAGTTAATGAAAAATAATGCACTCTAACGCATCGTTGTCTAGTTACTGAGGTGATTCGCATTCATTAATTACCAAATCACCTGTACGTTTCTGTACATATTTGGGATTTAAAAACTCAAGAACTGGTGTCTCCATTGTCATATGATGCTCTATTACACTAAAAGATTTGTATGTGAAAAAATACTTTTTCTATTTTACAATTTGATGCAGGAAACACACAAAGACATTATGCTGCTGAAAGTAATTGATTAATACATCGCCAGAAAGTGAATTAGCTTTTGTTTTTGTCTTTTATAGTTTTTTTAAAACAGATAGTGTGTCAACAATACCGATACTCGTTTCAGTCATTTATCCAGCAAAAATGACAAACCTGCCATTATGAGCTTTGCAAATTTATATTTTTTCTCTTGAATAACTTTGGACTGTTGGCTGGAAAGAAAAGCAATTTGAAGATGCTACCTTGGGCTTTAGGAAATTGTCATAATTATTAATTAAGAATTACTGTTTTGAAAAATGACTCTTGATTCTGCACTTCAAGTTTAAAGCTTGCGAAGTAACACTTTCATTGTTTTGTCTGTGAATATCTTAAGTCCTCAGATGATCCCCAGCTTGCAAGAGAGAGCGTTAGAGAGCCACTTTATGACATCCTCAGTGACGGGGAGAATGAGCAAAAGTGAGACACAATAGTCTTAACCAATCAGACTGCCTGCCTCCCCTCAGGGCCCCCTCGTACCAACAATAACGCCTTTGTATTAGGCTGCACTCCAGTCTCGCGTTCACATACACACACAGAGACCAAAGCATAGCATCCTACACTTTCTCAG
>NW_022280039.1:24679-42330 GCF_004355925.1 Anarrhichthys ocellatus
CACACACACACACACACACAGAAATATACACACGTCCCATCCCCCATCGACTACAGGGAAACGCCCCTTAAAGCATTCCCAGCTCATATTCTCAAAGACTGCACACTGAGGACGCACACACACCAAAATAAAAGCCTTTTTTTCAACGGAATGAGAGAGACCAAAATAACTCCAATATGACAGTTTGGTCAGGCTATATTAGAGGTGATCATTTCATGTTCATACACTTTCATAAATCAGTCAAGGATTGCTTTCTGTGGGTAAGCACAATGCTTCACATACACACAAGCAGGCACACTCACACACACTCACACACACACACACACAGACACACTCACACACTCCTATTTTATGAGCTCATCAAGTCCCCCAGGTCACCAACCGCCATCTCAGCCAGGGATAAAAAAACTCCCATCAAAAGGCTAACCATTTCACACACGCATGTACGTGCGTATAGCATGCGCACACACTTGGCGTGGCAACTGTGGCAGCATTAATTTCCTTATGAATGCACTTGCTAACACATAATAATCCCAAACACGGCTGGGAGACCACCAAGCAGCACACACACACACACACACACACAGCCAGGGGGACCACCAAGCAGAGGGGCTGTCAAGAAAAGATAAGTGTGTGTCTAGCATCAGGGTTTTGCGTAGACCCACCACTACACACATGTACACCCACACACACACACACACCACAACAACAACACACAGCCTGGCCTGTACTCCTGGAAAAGCTCTGGCTTATCTCTCCCCACAGATAGTGAAATGGATTAAGAGCCACATTTGGCACGTCCAGAGAACTGGACAGATAACCAGGAAAACACTCTGTCTAACTGCAATCACTGCTCAACATGATTTGTGTGTGTCTTTCCCTCTACGTGTGTGTGAGAGAGAGAGGATGCATTTTAGCTTGCCCATGCTCCCCCATGTGTAGGCATTGGATCAATAGCCGTGTCTATGTGTGAGCGTGTGGGCATGTGTGTCTGGAGGAGTGATGCAGTGGTTGACCCAGGACCCAATCCGTTAGAACACACACATTCATCTTCCAAACACACACAGCGTGCCCAGACAAAGAGCTGTGTGTGAGGGGACGTTCAGCATGTGTGTGATGTCAGCTGGAGACAGAGAAGGGGAGCCCATCATATCCCTTTTATGTGTGTGTGTTTGTGTCTGTGTGTGTGTGTGTGTGTGTGTGTGTGTGTACTGGTCTGTCCCCTGACACAAGGCGTCTGCTCATTGACCTCCCTGGTTATAGATGCCTGCTATGAAGATGATAGGTGGGTGAGATTACCTTTAGGACTGGGAAATTACATCTTTTTTTTCTTGTGACCAAAATCATTCCCTTGTTCACTACCACATTCATAATGGACACTCAGCAGTTTACTTTAAGGTGAGATCTTCACTCTATGTCATCACTGGTACGACGTTGTTATTTCATCTATAAAATGCAACACATTCCATTGTTTGAATTTTGAGGACACTAAATGCTACACATGCTGGACATTCACATAAAATGGCGAGGGGTGAATAAAGTGCACTATATAGTAAATAGAGAGTGATTTCATACACAGCCAGTGTTTGAATCCATACAATTTCTTACACTATGCAAGCACCAATTTTGCCTCGTTCTCTGCTGAATTAGTCATTTGTGATCAATTTACATAACCCCCATTTGCATCTATTTTTACTATTGTTGTTGCTGGAACATGCCAGTTTTGCTACATAAGTAACAGAAAGTTTGACGTTGTTATCAGTCATAGAATGGAAGTTGCAAATTTTTCAAAAGAAAAATTGCTAAAAGAGCGCCATTTCCATGTCTTTCTTTGCACCATTCTGCATGTTTGCCTACTCTGTCTGTCTGTCTCTCCCCTTCTCTGTCTATTAGAGTCAAATCTCTGTCTTAATGGACATCTATTGTATCCTACCGCTCCCCCTTCTCTATTCACCACACTACCACACGCACGTACACACTCCCTCTGAGGGGGCCCCTTAACCAGGCTCTCCATATGCCTGACCCCCCCCCCCCCCCCCCTTCTCCTCCTCCTCTTTCCACAACCCCCTTCTCCTCTTCCCATCTCCTGCTCAAACTCTGGCTTATGCTCTGTTGCTGCTGCTGCTGCCCCACGCTGCCATCTGCTACAAGACAACAGAGGGTGAGAGACGGAGGAAGAGGAAGAAAAGAGTGGTGAAAAAGAGTGCGTGAAAAGAGGAAGACATGAGGGAAGAAAAGACTGAGGGGAAAAGCGGAGAAAGAGGGACAGATAAAAGAGAAAGAGAGAAAGAGGGAGAGAGTAGATGTGAACACAATACAGCAGAGAGCAGAGAGGCTGTCCATCTGCTCCCCCTCTCGCCTCCCCTCCCCTTCTGACACAGCCTCACACACACCACAAAGAGAGTATTTAACCTCAACGCACACACACATACACACATGTGAGAGTGAGACAGAGAGACAGAAAGCAGCCCAGCCTCTCTCTTTAACCCGTTCCTCTCCAGTGAGCCTGCCTGTATTACACCCTTGGGGTGGCAGGTGATGGGTGGATGGAGGGAAAAGGATGTAGGGGGGGGATGGGGGGGCCTGATTGAGGGACAGAGTGTAGGGAATGAGGGGTTGAAACTGATCTGGATCAACACCAACACATCCTCCACTCCCCCCCCTCCACCCCCAAACCTCAAATCTCAATAGAGACCAGCTTGCTACCCCCGTCACTATGACAACCTCTGTCAATCATACTGTAGCAGTGAGTTTCCAATTGGGGACCGATGGCGGATTAGGAATGGCTGCCCAAATATAAGAGTGCAGGGTTCAGCTCACTCAGCTCACTCATGGATTAAACACGCCTCTTCATACTTTATTTACAGAAAGATGACAGCAGGACGGACATACTCATAAGCCACTATGTGGTGAGACATCCTGCAGACTACTCGCTAACACTGTGGGTGACGTCAAAATCTGGCTATATGACAAAGCAACACCTCCGTGCTTTCCTTCCAATTAGGTTGCAACTACGCATTTGAATCATCGCTCAGACTTTAAGCACAAGGTGTCAGATGTGGTCGGTGATTTCAACCAATGTTCCAATTATTTTAAAAACCAAACATACATTCATGTAGAGCAGCGGTTTCCAACCATCTTCGGCTTATGAAGAAATCAATTTCCAACCTCTTGTCACCAGCTGCAAAGGCTTACTGGGTTTTTTTGGGGGTTTTTTACCAATTCAACCAAAACAGGTTTTCCTTGCTTTATTTGAATGTTGTTTAGAGTAGTTCATTGGAAAAAATGATTAGCTTTGCGTAGCAGAAATACACTATATCTGATGTAATTTCATTTTAAATTTGAGTTAGAACCTGAACCAGAAGACTGAAGCACAACAGAACAAAACGCGTCCCAGCATCACGCTGACATGATCATGCTGGGCCTGTCGAGCTCAGTGCCATTGAGATGGCTGTCAGGTTTGGACACACACACCACTGTGTAGGTCAACACACACTACAAACACTAGATTCCCCCAAGGACCTTTACGTACACAGTGTTACACACACGAAACATCAGTGTAGTGTGTAAAAGGTGTGATGGAGGAGGGGGATGAAGGGGCGTGACCCACAAAAGCTGATTTCATGAGAGGAGAGGAGAGGAGACAGGAAAGGTCTCTGTGCATATGACCACAAATGGAGAGAGTAGACACCAGCTGTCACTTGCTTATGTCAGCCCTATTCTCAGCTCTTATGAGTGTGAGTGTGTGCTTGTGTGTATGTGTGTGTGTGTGTGTGTGTGTGTGTGTGTGTGTGTGTGTCCCTGTGTGATCTCAGGTAGCCACGACTGGTTTCAATTACGCAGCAAACTTTGACCTTGTGTAACCAAGCAGGGAAATGGGCTACTGAGGGAGAGAGAGGGAGAGAGAGAGAGGGGGAGAGAGACAGAGAGAGAGAGAGAGAGAGAGAGAGAGGGAGAGAGAGAGAGGTGGAGCGTATGAGAGAGGGAGTGGTCAATTCAAAGATGTTGAGATAGAAAAGTGGAAACTCAACCTGAAGAAAAAAATACTGTATAGGACATACTACACACCTACTAACATGAGACCTGAGGGGCAGTGCTTCCAGAGATGGGGACTTACCCTTTTTCTGGGGGGTCCTCGTTCTTCGTCTTTCTGGCCCCGCCCTGCTCCGCCTCCTGTTCGTCCATGCCGCCCCCCTTTGCCCTCTCCAGCTGGAGGTCTGATGGTCATCCTGATTTCAGGTGGGCAAATGTAGTTCTCAAGGTTCTTGGGGGGCTTTTTGGTGCGCTTGGTGGTCTGAATCTTCAGCTTTAGACTTCCTTCCTGGAAACTTGCTTCCTTGATGGAGAACTCCTGTTCCTCCAGAAGCCCCTCCCCCTGTTCCTCTGGCCCCTCCCCTTCACTTATGGCACCGTTAATCACATCATCGCTGCGCGCCAAACCGATGGCCCTTGCTCCTTCCTGTGCCTCTTCATTCGGCCCCACCCTGCCTCCCTGTAACTCCGCCTCTTTGGGTCGGGCCGAGCCAACCAGGTCCCTTGGCTCCATCCACGCTCCCGCCAGTGCCAGTCAGGATGGGGGAAGCTGTGGCAGCCAGCCAATAGGAAGATAGAGAACAGTTGTCTGTCGGGCTGGTTGGCTGTTGTCAGTCAGCTACTGGGGGTGGGTTGGACCCACAGGAACACAGCGAAGCCAGGGACAGCCTGCAAAGAGAGCAGGTGAATTATACGATTAGGAAAAGAAGGGTGACTAAAACAGTGTCCTGTCATCCACATATAACTTCCATTCCAGTGCTACCTCTCAGCTCAGCACAGGCCTGTCTGCTGTCATCAACATCATCAGCTGCCTGTTATGTATGTAGACAAACACACAAGCTCATCACAGAGCTGTGGGGGCATGCTGCAGCGCTCTGATTTGCATTTTGTACCTTGCATAAACTCATTTTTGACACCCACTACCACTTGCCTCCCTCTCTCTCTCTGGTCTCTTCTTTACTCACTCTTTGCTAATCTTGTCTCCCTCCATTTCGTTCTGTCCCCCACGACAGATCTGAAGCACAGTCGGGCAGACACTAGAGTGATCAGCGCAAAATAAGACATTCCTCTTCACTGCTCTTAAACCAGGCTGAAGTTACCCGGAGGATACAAGACAGAAAAAAATGAAAGAAGCTGACTTTTGTTTTTCTTTTCTTTTCACCAGAGCAGGGAAGGAGGGAGGGAGTCACAAATAGGGAGAAGGGAAGGCAGCAGAGAAAGACAGAGGGAAGGAATCTAAATTCTTTCCCCAGATGTGGTTTACGAGCTGGTCTGGAAAAACCAGAGTCTGAACTGTTTTACACACGCATGCAGTGGCATTGATACACACATGCATGAAAAACTTGCACATTAATACACATACAAAGGACAGTGTTGCAGAGCACACTTATGCACCCCTGCTGCTATTTCTGCTCTCTAGAGAAAATGTTGTGGTAGCCATTTCTCACGGGATTCAGGTTTTCCTTTTCGGATCATTGCGTATGCCGGCGCAGATATATATTACATACTTACAGTGCATCAACACACATACACACAGATGTACTTACACAGTCTTACTTACACACAGGTGTATAAACAGAAAGCAACCAAAACAAACACTGGACTACACTTCTCACTACAGCTCCAGGGAATCCCATCAGTCAATATGACATGAAGCATGACTGAGCTGGAAGTGGGGAATGCTGTCTCACACACTGAGCCTAGACTGACACCCTTTACACTGATGTGAACCCAGACTAGACCCCTACCTGCGGACATGACTCAAGTAAAAGCTTACTGCAGACTTACAATGCTTACAAACCCGAGAGCACAAAAGGTTTACAGTATATACTGAGAATTACCCACCTCCTACAATCTGCTAATATACTCTCTGACATTCTGAAAGAAGATGTGTGTGTGAGTGTGCACTCTTGTACCAGCCCCCGCTACTGTACTAACAGCTGATCCCGTCATAATACCCAACAGGCCCCACAGCACATGCTTACAGGCCATCAATCCAGCTAGACCCGCTTATCCTTTTAGAGGGTCCCAGCTGACATTGGGCAAGAGGTTAGGTACAGGACAGGTCGCCAGTCAATTACAGGGCACACATGGGCAATTTGGAGTCGCCAATTAACCTAACCTGCATGTGGGAGGGAACCAGAGTAAACCCAGGTTTAAACCCAGACCCTTCTCGTTGTGAGGCAAAAGCACTAAATACTGTACCACCATGCTGCCCCGTGCTTACAGTGTGATGGAATAATCATAATCCACAGCGGTATTTAAGTGTAAGACTGCACATAAACAGAGTCCAACCCTGAGGTCAAAGTCAATGGTCAGTCATTTTAACTTCTGCATTTGCTCCATTAAATAAAAATGAAAAGGTTTGTTTCTACTAAACCCTCTCTTTAGCCGTAAAGTTTGCCAATCTGAAACCACAGTGTTTCAAAGCTGACTCATAAGGGTTGTTGATGTAGGTTCTGGTGACCCCATGGCGGTTAAGAATGAAAAGGACCTAAAGCACCATACAGTGGTTTTGCATGTTTAAGCTTGTGAACTCCATGTCACTTATACTACACGGCCAACTTTATACTGCCAGTCATTTTCCAAAACATACAAATGCTTTTTCAGATTGATTTCCAACTTTCCTGGAAGTCATTGATTTTCATTCATTAAGTGCAGTATGAAAAGGAACTTGAGTCTCAAGTCTGCCTTATTCTGTATTATTTTCACATGGTAATACATTTCTTTCTACACTGTCATTGTTTGTCTTTTGAGTTTGATGTCAAGACAACAAATATTGAAAAGTAAAATCTCAGATGTCAGAGCCTACTTGATTCAACTCTTCGACTAAAAAGTTATAAAACAGCCCCTGCTTGCTGCATAAACAGGACGGCGAGGGTTACATCAATCAGTAACACTGACGCGCACGTAGATGAGGCTGAATGTTCAGTTTGATGGATTACCAGATGATTTTCATACCCCATTAAGACCAATAGAAACCACTGGCTGCCTGGAAGTTGGGAAATCAGTCCAAAAACATATGGTGCACTTCGGGAAAAAGTCAGAAGTGATGTACAGTGTAGATCATTTGCATTTAATGGACTGCAACATGCAAAAACCACCACTGTGGTCCCTCAGTAATGTTTTAGTATTCAAAGTTTTACAGGGATAACCAACAGATAGAGAGTCCAGGCTCAGTCCCAACTTGATCATGCAGTGCCCACATGACCTCCAGGAGCCTCCCAGTCCCTAATGTCAGCTTGGTGACTCGCTCTCATGGCATGTGTGAAAGCCAACCTGTCTGTCATTCGACTTAGGACAATGACAGGAAAAAGAGACAGCTGCCAACTACAACATAACACACACACACACACACACACACACACACAAAAGAAACCGCTATACTTTGGGTGGCGCTCTTAAGACTCCTCTCACAAATATAAGCCAGTGTGACAACAAAATGGTGTCATGCATTAGTACATTCTTCATTCTGGGCCATTACTGTGTAAACCACTTAACTGGGTCATATTCCTCCTCCTTCCCTGCTGCTTGCTGCCCAAAGCTGTGTTAGTTCTCTGTTACTGGCAGACAGGCTGAGAGTTTATGTAAGTCTGACCCCTCCTCGGGCCTCCCTCGCCTAGCCTGAGCCTCACTGTCTCCTCTCTCTCTCTCTTACACGCAAACACACTGATGCACACACACATACACACCTCGACTAGCCTCAGACAGCAGGGTGATTGTGAGAGGCCAGACTCACTGCATAAATAGCTTTATTATGTTCTCAAAACTACCAGCGTTAACCAGCTTCCCTCTCAAAAAAAAAGCATAAGGTCATCCGCTGTGCTGGATGTGAGAGGCTGTGAGTGAGACGCTCCTCCAGCATGTTGCCTTGCCCTTTGAAAAACAATTATGATAAAGCATCGATAATGGAATGCAGATGGACAGAACAGAGATGGTGAATGATACAGACAAAACAGAGGATGACAGAGTCTGAGTGTGAGTGAGAAACAGAGTGAGAGGGAGAGAGAGATGGCAGCAGAAACACAACCTTTTAAGGCTGCATACCCAGCAGCCCAGTGCCTGAGGTGGACTCAAAAATAGCTCATACACACTAGCAGACAGATGCGCACACACAGGCTCACACATTTACACATCCACAAGCACACCAAACGCCCGTGTGATTGCACAAGGTGAAGAGTCTCTTTTTCTCCTTTTCTTTGATGTGAGAGTGTAGTAGAGGCTCTGCCATCCCTGGCTGTAGATGAGTATCTCAGAGGGATGATGAACGTTGTCTGTCTGCCATTTTCATTTTTCATTTATCTCTTTTTCTCTTTTTCTCTTTTATTCCAGCCCCTCTAGTAAAGGGGCAATCACGTAAACCAATGTTTCTAGAAGGATCCAATCTTTGGTTGGAGACAAATCAAAAGGAATGGCCCCGGCCTTTGAATACTTCCAAATCCAATGGGCACAAGCACGAGTTTTCAAACTGGAAGTCTATTAGTCCTCTGTCTCAGAGCACAGCACGGTGAACGAAGCCATCTTTTTACCCTGTCCACATCAAAGAGCGTAGTGTGTTTTTTTAAGTGACCACTAAGAACTTCTATTTGGATTTGAAAAATGGAATAAAACCCTTTCCCTTCCCCAGCTTAGGAAGGATGGCACACGCATGTGTTCAGCTGTAGGGCAGCTAGAAAGACAATCATAAAGTATGATGTGCGGGACAGCCGTAATCGACAATTATGGCCTTGCAGGCGCTCTGTGCAGTCCCGCATGCACACGCTCCTCTGGATGAGCCATATGCCAGGTAACACTAAAACCATCCTCACCTAACTACCCCGCAGAAGCAGATGAATGTTAAACCATTTTAACTGCAGCAGAAGCCACAAAATGGCTGTCAGCAAAAACACCTCCCCTTCTCCCCAACTGTCTTCCTCCTTCCCCTCACCTCACCCCCTCCCCAAACCTCTGTTCTCTCCCCTCTTCTCCGTGCTACCTCTCTCCTTTACCCTCCTACCTCTCCTCTCCCTCACTCCCTCCCTCCCTCCCTCTTTCTGTGTGCTCTGCCAAAAGGTGCTCCAGTGCTGATATTCTGCTAAGAGAGCCTGCCAACAGTTAGATTTGTCCTTGGATCCCGTTCACATTCCCTCCTCCCCTCCTCTGTGATCCTACTTCGACCCGAGGTATCCAGCTCAGAAGGGGATACACCTAATCAGTTTCTCATGCTTTCATTTAAAGGTGGCATGGGCATCTCATTACCTAATATGGGGTTTAATAGTCTTCATACTTCATACTTCATACATTTTTACGTCACAAAAATGCTGCCGGAGTTTCAACAAGACAAGATCAATGGTTCTGTCCGAGTCTGAATCACCTCTACGATCAATCCCTCAAGCACATTTCTTTACATCTAGTCACGCACTTCTCTGACAATTGCCTCCTCTCATGCCCTTGTCCTTCTTCTTCATCCAGCGCTCATTTCCACACCGTCATTCCCTGAACATTTTTCCACACTTTCCCTCAGCTGGGCTTGTCTATTTATCTTCTGGTGCTGTGGTTGTGGCTGAGGTTTTTTTTTTGGGGGGGGGGGGGAGCTGCTGATAACACTGGCATACTCTCATTCACTTTCTCCAGTCATCTTTCTCCACACAGCCAGAGCATGGCCAAAATGTCTGACCCCCCACGTGAAAGTGATCAGCTATTGCTAAACGTAACCAGAGCGGAGGAGCGCTGGCTTCCACCAAGCCCACTACATGTCATTTGTATGTACGCTGGCATCCCTGTACTCACGCTACAGTGGCGTGTGTGGACTTTGTGCTACATTTGAAAAACAAAACCGACTGAATGCAAAGTGAGGAATGAAACACACTCCTCGCATACTGAGTGTGCTTCAAATAGCAACTTCCACAGCACTTGACATCATTCATGTGGCAGTTGAGTTGTCCCTCTCCAGCCTCCACAACTCGACCAGAACAAGTAGATCCATCCAAACCAGAAATATTTAAAATATGCTGTAGGATACAGTTAAATATGACGTAACTCTTGACAGACTGAAGGAGAACCAACCATCGGCTCTCTCATGCATGCATGTCACAGACTGTGACGCTATGTGATGGACTATGAAGGTGCTGGATCCAGTAGAACAACATTTGAACTAAGTGTGAACAGCCGTGGTTGAGCTGGTCCTTGATCAACGTGTAGTGGACACTTCACCCCATTGACCTAATTAGCTGTTTATCTTAGTACTATCTAATTACCAAGGTATTACACAGTGTGCGTGGAGACTGAGTGGTACAGCATTGTTTTGGGCGGTCTGTGTCTACGTGCGTGACTGTGCGCGTGGTGCTCTGAGTATGTGCACGCGTGCGTATGTTTAGTCGGAATTTGTTGGCATGTAACTACAAGCAATTCCACATATTTCACGTCAATTACACAATAAAAACGGCAGAGACATAGCATAATATATATCGAACAAACTACTTTGGTGCAGGTAGCATGTAAAAAGCAAAGGTGAAAAGCAGACACATATGAGTTATTAACATTTATAAGAACATGAAACACATTTGTAGAAAAGGTGTATTCAGGTGTGGAATGTGGCGAGTCAACCGGGACTACTTACCCATGTCTAATGTTGTCACACACTCGGCTCTAACGTGTAAATATTTTATCAAGATCATTTACAATCCATTTAGACACATTTTACACAAGCGACGGATGGGATGACAGCCTCCCGGGGAGCTGTCAAACGGTGCCAGAATTATGTCCAATCCTCAGAAATAAGATCTTTAGAGGCTCGTGCGGATTGACTCGTGCGGTGGGAGCCGCGGCGGTGCAGAGAGCGTCTCCCGGTGCCTTGCAGGATCACTGGTCACTCGGGGAGCTGCACAGCGCTGAGATCCCTCGCAAATCCGCTACTCGGTTGGTAGGGTAGGAGAGGGGGCGGGGGGGAGTTGGACTATTACTGCAGTCAAAACAAGCCCGCATCCGACTACAAGCCCAAATCCAGCGGGAAAATGTCAGCAGCCAGACCGCGCTATCATCCGTCAGTACGGGAGACTGAGGAGCCGAGGCAGGAGACGGTGGTTTGGGTCGCTTTCAACCTCGCCGGTTGCATCGGATCAGGGTTTTCTCTCTCTCGCGCTCTCTCTCTCTCTCTCTCTCTCTCTCTCTCTCTCGCTCTCTCTCTCTCTCTCTCTCTCTCTTTGCTTTTCCGATCGGTGAATGTCAGGTCCCGGAGCCTGGTGTCTGGTAATGATCTCACCCAGCAGACTGAAAGCTCAGTGGCAGAGCAGAGGAGAGAGGAGAGGAGAGGAGAGGAGAGGAGAGGAGAGGAGGAGCGACATCGCCTCCAGCTGGCAGCAAACACGCTCAGCGCGTCTCCTTTTGCAACCTTCCCCTAAATCCCATGGCCTTCTCCTGTGGGACTGTAATACAAAGGGTGAAAGCAACATCTGGCAAGAGGCCTGCTGTTTTGACTGAGTCACTGTAAGGACTGCGTGAAGTTTTGCACTTTTTTCAACAAATACTGATGCATGCCTGCATAGCCAGCAGAACTTTAGAGTGTGATATGAAATAATTATTTTTAACATGAATATGTGTTGGATAAACGTGTAGGATCATTATAAATATTGAATTTTGGTTAAAAATGTCTGAAACAACAACGATTAAATGTTTATATATTACTTTTGCTGCTTTGGCAGTTCAACAGATGATGAGTTTTACCAAATCAGAGGCTTGAAACCTGGTCAATCCTGTTTGGGTCAGTCGCTACACCACTTTGCTGCGACATTGACCAGATAATAGTCTAATACCAGAGAATGTCAGACTCCATTTGAACATCTATGGTCCTTCTTGGTGAACTCACAGGTATACCTCTCAGAAATATGAGGCGGGGAAGGTCCTCACTTAACTTTAGTTTAAAGTGTCTGTCCTGGCCAAGATAGCAGCACCGCATTCTACATTCAACACAGAGTTTGCAAAACACATAACACAGAATTAGATTAAATATTAAAAGAATAGTTAAGGTTAACAAAAGACTTACACTTATTGCTAAATTGCCAATTTAAATATGAATGTAGACACACAGTGGATTCAAATTCTTCAAATGTAAATACATGAAATGAATGAATAACATCCTACAAAACCGATGATCACAAAATAGGCCTATCCTCAAAATGAATAGTTTTGAAGCACAGAGAGCTAAAGAGAATGGATCTAAAGTGTGAGAAAGAAAATAATCAGTGGTTCCACTCTCTCATCTACAATGAGACAGCCATGCAAACCTCTGCTGAGTCATTACTAAAAACATAAATCGAATCAGATGTTTTATTGCACATCCTCAGGGAAGTTTTGACATGAAACATTTTGCAAACCCGTGGGCTAACCTATAAATTATGTTTATCACCATTGTCTTAACGGTTTGCCCATAAACCGAAACTGCTTGGATGACTTGAGATGATGTTATTTGACAGGCGCAGTATAATTAAGTCCAATTTAACATGTGTGATCACTGAGACAAAAGTTGCCACAACACTCGCTTGCTTCAGAAGACAGGAAGGGTGTGTGAGCAGAATTGAGCGGGTGAATAAAGGTAGATTAAGGTGTGCCCGTGTGCTGGTGCTTTCCCTTTAATATGTCAAATTACAGCAGGGCAGAAAATCCACATCAACCAACCTTGAACAAGCCACAGTTGTTCCATTACAGTAATTCATCATTGTCAGAAGTTGTGTTTATATTGCATCTCCATGCAAACCTTGACCTTCCTTGTATGGAAAACATCCTTTAACATTAACAAGTAATGCAAATGATGTCAGATGACCTTTCCCTCTCGGTGCCCCACAGTTACTAGCTGTTTCTCATCCCCGGCGTGTGAGTGTGGGTGTGCATTTGCCTGCGCATGCCCACATGTTGAGCACCCACAGGGAGGTATTTCATTAGCCGGGGTGGTATTTGTGATTGTGTGTGCTCAGTAACATGTAAACACTCAGCACAGTTTCAAACTTCAAAAATGTGCAATGCCATCGGTGGTTTGGCTGTTGTTACTTTTCACTTCCCCTGCTGTGGCACATTGATTAGATTTACAAACGTGTTATGTGTGTATAAAGAGTCTCTACTCATTGGGAGTGTTTTCATAACAGCAACTCTGTATAACCCATTCACTCACTTATGGGCATGGGGCCACTATTGTATTACTGCATGTGTGTGTTTGTGTGCATTTGAACTACATCTTTATGAGGTCCAAATGCAATTATTGTGAGATTATTATCATTATTGCTCCTTGCTTTTAAGATAATTCTGGGTTATTTCAGGGAATGATGTTCAATAAAGAACTAGAGTTATAACTGGGTTTAGGGTTGTAAGCTGAGCTCAAAATTAAAATCAGGATCATGGTTAATGTGGATTGTAGGGTTTTGGAGATAAATTCTAAGACTGCACGAGTATAGAATAACAAATGAGTGTGTGTGTGTGTGTGTGTGTGTGTGTGTGTGTGTGTTTGTTCACATTCATGTGTGTCTATTGATTTGGGATGTGTGCAAAAATACAAAGAGACCCCTGAGAGTGAGGGGTCAACAGCTGCTCCCCAACAACCAATCAATTGCAGTGTATCAGTAAACATTACACATAGACACACATGCAAACACACACACATGGCAAGATACAGACCGCACTCTGTTCTTGAATCTGTTGCCATGGATACAAGATACAGGCAGCCAAGAGGGAGCAGTTTTCCAGCTTAAACTGTAAATATTGAATTATGATGGGGAAGAAGGAGACAGCGGAGCAGGGCAAGGCTCCTGTCTGAATGATCTAAATATCTAGATAATCCTTTCATCTCTATTCACCGCTACAGGAAATCTGTTGCATCATTCATGTTCATCAAGTTCAACATAAAAAGATCAATCTGTCTTCCCGATGCAGCCATTTATCTAACTCTCTATTATACAGACGGAGAGCTGGCCCCATTCCTTCATGTCTCCCTGCCTTTTTGTCGGAAACATCTTCACTCCCTCAAGTGGGATGCAAAGTAAATGCTTCCCCATGCCTGATTTGCAATACATAAAAGTGAATCTCATTCAAACCACTTTACCAAATGCCGAGGCTTTTATGTGGCAACAGTTCCTCTGTGGTTTCATCGATGGGGAGAAAGGAGATTGAGATGAAGAAGTGAAGAAAAAAAACAGATTTAACAATTAATAAATGCTTTGGCAAATGTTTTAAGTGGGGCCACTGGAGAGGAGGATTTAGAAAGGAAGAAAAGAGAGGCTCTGAAGGTGAATGTCAATAATTGGTTGACTGTCTTTATGAATAATATAAGCAGTGGAGTCAGCAGAGCTTAAATAATAATAATACACTGGTATTCATAACAAAGCTACAGCACTTGACTGCGCCGGGAAAGACAGAGTCAACATGCCAACCTTGAGCTGACATTGTGAGCAGGAGAGACTCACGTTCAATCAATGAAGGGGCTTCTCTCAGGGAGTCCACTAATCTCACAGGGCAGCAGAGGGTTCATCAGCGCTGAGAGACCCCTGGGACTGACAGAGGTAATGGGCTTAGCTGAGAGAGAGGAAGAGAGTGTGCACGTGTGTGTGCGTGTGTGCGTGCAGGAGAAAAGGTTGTCGCCGTGAGTAAGACATTGAAAGCATGCAAGGAACAAGCAATTGTGTGTGTGATAGTGTGCCCTTGTGTGTTGCAGATACAGATGTGAGAAACAGTGCATATGTGTGTGTGTGTGTGTGTGTGTGTGTGTGTGTGTGTGTGTGTATGTGTGTGTGTGTGTGTGTGTGTCAGAAGGAGCAAGGGCTATGCTGATAGAGTGAGAAGTTAATGGGACGTGTGACAAGGTTGATTACTGAGGCCTCAGTGATCTGGCTGGGTTAATGAAGTAAACGACTTCTTGGATAACACACTACTCGGGCTATCTCCTGCTCTTGATACACTTTGATGAACCAGAATGGCCTTTTCTTCTCCCTAATTTACCTACCTACTGTTTGAATCCACCCTGGAACCCACATTTCACACATCCTCTATTTGTATCTCCAAATGCATTTCCCTACTGTTCACCAGTAATTAAGACAAAAAAACTGAACATATAGGCAACACTCAGCAATTCATTAAAACAGAACTGCTCGGCACACAGTGTACAGTCTCTCTGAAGGACTAAAATGACCACCTGCTGTTTGCACATGCAGTCACACTTGCATATACAACGCGAGACACACACACACACACAAACAAAGGGAGAGAAAAAGTTATTGGAAGACTTTGTTCTCCATTTGGGGCTGAGATAGAGATTCCTCTAATGAGAGCGATAACGACGTCTGAGAGGAGATGCAGACCAGAACAAAACAACAACGCAGATGGGAGCTAAAACAACAACAAAGACAGCCCTAAATGCAGTTGACTGCGGACTCCCCGCTGGCTCTGTTTATGTGAAGAGATGACACTGCGCCCATCCCCCTGCTACTTATAGGGACATTATCATAATGTTGTCTCTGTATGAGCCGAGCTATCAAGTGGGCTCATCTTGAAGTCCTCCACAAGCCTGTATGCTGATGCCTCAGATGCTGGAGGAAGACAATAGAGAGCAAAAAGAATAAATTCTGCCCTAATATTTATTCAAACTGACAGTTCTGGCGTCTAACAATGGAGCCCAGGACTGACAGCACCAATTTGATGAATCTCTGCTTTTATTTGTAAACAAACGGCAGCAAGGAAGATAATGGTTGTTCTTCTGTTTGTCCTTCTGCTCTTGTCACTACAGACATTTGCAAAAAAATAAATGTGAAATGAGCAAAGTGAATAATGTTGTGGACTGTGAGTGGTTGCAGTAAGTCACTGTCAGAAGTTAGATACATTTGGGTTCAATCCTGGCTTTTACACTTTATTAAGTAAAAAACATGCAACATATTAAGAATGAAAGCGTCCATTATACGCATGAATAATGAATAATTAGTTCTCAGAAACAGATATTGTTTGTCACGATTTGTGTGAACCTTCACACCTCAAACATCCACCCTACAACATCCTGTTGTGTTATAACTGTGCATGTGGTCAGATACAGCTGCATTTGTGTGCGTGTTTGTGTGGGCCTGTGTGAGAGAGTCAGAAACAGAAACAAAGAGGAAAACTCCCTTGATGAGAGAACACTGCCACATCCCCTGAGACTCTGAGAGTAAAACGCAGACAGAGACGTAGCAGGTGTATGACACGGATCGCTGCGATGGCGCTGAATCATTTTTTCACCTATACACATTCAGTCAGTGTATCGAAATTCCCTTTCAACCTTATCTTTCCAATATTTTTTCCTAATAGAGGGCAAGTAATCCAGCTAAAATGTCCAATGGAGCAATATGACCAACTAAAACAGAAAGAGGAGGTTAATGTACAATAGCCAAAATTCTGTCCGAAATTCATCCTAATCTTTTCAGATGTGTTTAGGGCAGACTGAAGCTTTTGACAGTTTTATTTTCTTTCAGACATGGGCTTTGGATTTTCAGATGTTGTTTTCTGCATTGTGATCTGATATGCATGGTTTGTGGATGGTGGTGGTGGTGGTGGTTTAATCAAATCTGCCAGTTGTTAGTGTGTGTGACAGAACTAGTGTTAGACAGGGTTATGCAAAGAGGAAATTAACTGTAAAAAAATAAATAAAACATTGTCAGGGACCAACTGAAGGCCTCCTCTTCACTCTCTCAAAGACAACTTGCCAGATTATCATGGCTATACAATCAGTGTACAGTGTTGAATGAAGTGGCCACATACCACAGGCACACACAAACACAAAAAACAACTGGCCTGCATTTGTTGTTCACTGTACATTGTGTGAATACTGTCCCGTCTGAAGCTGCCTCCCAGCAGCAGGATGTGGTGGTGCGACACGTCCTCACTTAACAACACCTACTTCCTATGAGTTTGATAAACAGCCCTGTGGTTTCACTTTCCTCCTGCCCGTCAAACAGAGGTAGGCCTAAAGACACACACGCACACACACTAGCTCAACAGCATCACCATCTGCTAATGTGACATATAACCAGAGTGAGTTATTGTGTGTAATGTTACCCATGCTATCATGAGATTTACTGTGAAAAACTGTGTAAACGCCACCAGAATCACTTATGCCTCCATAACTCAGCTGCCACTCTCCTCACCCACAGCCTCAGCAAGAGACTGAGAGGGATGAGCACAAGAATGCCCTCAAATCATAACAAGAATTAGAGGAGGATATCAAGATGCCACATTTGTTTTAGAGCGAATGATGTAAGTGGGTCTGAGTTATGTCCGCCACCGGACAGTTATGTTCCATGTTTAGGCCGCCTGTGCGTCCCTAAAGGTTGATGATACAATGCCAGTAAAGATTTAGACTGCTGCTGAAGTCTCTTCTCTTCTCTCCTCTCCTCTTCTCTTTTCTGCATGGTTGCATGGGCACATACGGTCCTGTCAGTCACATCTGTGAGCTGTCAGGATATGAATGTGCAGGCATCTGAGAGAAGACTGAGGGGTGTATTAGGCCTGCTGATCCTTCACACCCCTCTTGTCAAACTTAACATGAAAATGAAAGTCAGTGGAAGAGAGAAAGGGTGCATGTGAGTTTGTGTGTGTGTGTGTGTGTGTGTGTGTGTGTGTGTGTGTGTGTGTGT
>NW_022280039.1:42340-55794 GCF_004355925.1 Anarrhichthys ocellatus
GTGTGTGTGTGTGTGTGTGTGTGTGTGTGTGTGTGTGTGTGTGTGTGAGAGGCAGGGAGGGTCAAAGGAGAGGAGCCGTGCCTAATCCTGTGGGATGGGAGGGTATCTATATGTATGGAGATAGGATGTAGAGATGTGTTCAGCGGTGCATGGATCACAAAACCTTCCTAACTGACAGAAGAGACTCCCAAGAGACCAATGTCAAACTGGTAACTGCTAAAAAAAATGAAAAAAAAGGTCTTGACTGTCTTGAACATAACAGTACTGCATATTGCATCCTAACTGTGAAATGTTACAGGACTTTGAGAACACATACGATCTGAGTTGAGATTAGTTTTGTGGTTCTGTCAATAATTAAGAAATCATACGAAGTTTACTATGATTTTGTTTTACTGTATTAAAATCACAGTATTAATATTCTTATTTGTAGTGGTTGTAGTAATAGTCATAAAAAGAAACGCCATATGATATATGTAATATGATATAATACAAACCTGCTACATAAGTTTGCCAAGTGTTTAGTAATTTGATAACAGATCAAATTTGAGCTGAGATTTATTTTTCTTTAGTTGTTTAAGAAATCGTACTAAGCAAATATTTGAATATTATCGATATATTATTATTTCATTTAGTTTTGATATCATCTTATTATTTGTTCTGCTCACAGTAGTGCATACAAATGTTCACAATCAGAACAATCCCTAAAAATGAAATAGAATTGATCAAAATACTATCCAAGTTGATACAGTGTTCTCAGTGTGAATTTGAACCGCTAGGTGGCGGTGTTGGTCAATACAAAACCTCCTTTGACCCGGAATGAGAACAAACGGACCTTTAACTAGGCAGGAAGTGTCCTCGTGAAACTGACAGTTAGCCATCATGGCGCATGATGTAAAATCCAGAAACAAACGATACGAGAAACTGGATTTCCTCGGAGAGGGTCAGGTAGGAAGAGGCAATACTCATTCGGCAATAATCAGTTATCGCGGTCTTAATATCTGTCTACGTTCTTCCCCTCGCGGGTTCTGAGTGGCTGTGTAGAAAGCATGTTAGCTTTGCTAACAAGCGTTAGCTGGTTGTTAATGTCAACAAAGCCTTGCTGGTTCATGCTATTGTGCTGACAGCATCAGTGCTGTAAAATAAATAGACATTCGGGCGCTGTGTTTCTGTACTTATCTCTCTCTGTTCCTCTCATCCAGTTCGCCACAGTGTACAAAGCCAGGGACAAAACGACTGATACCATAGTTGCCATTAAAAAGGTAAAATAAATTAGCTTACATTTAGACGTCTGTTACCATTTGTATGCTATGCAGACCGTAAACGCCAAGCTGTTTTTGTTTTTTTTCTTTCTGGCAGATTAAAGTTGGCCACAGAACTGAGGCTAAAGATGGTAATTAAATGCTGACTGACTATATATATGTATATGACTATGTATAATAGCACACGTGATGTTTTCCACCCACCTAATGAATGATTTCTAATCAATAGGTATTAACAGGACTGCTCTTCGAGAGATCAAACTGCTGCAGGAACTGCATCATACAAATATCATTGGGGTGGGTAAACATCCATTGTGTCAGAATTGTTTTAATCTTATTAATATGTAAATGGTATTACTTGTGAAGGAAAACGACCATGTTGTAAGTATTCTCCTAACTTGAAGTGAGCATTAACATGTCAAGTATTTTGTGTTTTTAGCTGCTGGATGCCTTTGGACACAAATCTAACATCAGCCTGGTGTTTGATTTCATGGAAACAGACCTGGAGGTGAGACACTTTCTTTTCTTTTCAGAAACTCTCTGTCCGTCTGTGTCTTTCAAGGGATAGCCTGGAATACCATGGTGCGATATTATGTAGACCCTCACAATTACCCATTGAGAAACTGCATTTCCTGAGTGTGTCTTGAATGACTTTTATCAGGAAAGATATTAGCCAAGACTTAAAATAGTAAAGCTCTGAGGGTTTGTCTGTCATTAATATGGATGCACCGAATATCTGATATCGGGCCGATACCGACTCAAATAGCTGGATTGGGTATTGGTGATAATTGTGACAATCTAATAAA
The DNA here is from genome assembly GCF_004355925.1 of Anarrhichthys ocellatus. Lineage (NCBI taxonomy): Eukaryota > Metazoa > Chordata > Actinopteri > Perciformes > Anarhichadidae > Anarrhichthys > Anarrhichthys ocellatus. The sequence goes on from NW_022280039.1 coordinate 44,406, forward strand.
TTCTATGTTTATATTTACATTAGATACTGGACATTTTAATTCCTGTTTAGGTTTTGACCAAGTTGTTGCAACATTAAAACATTTTACACTTGCATCGTGATTCTAGCTGGTGTACGATTTATTATTGAAATAATAAACAACAATTCAGCAAATTTATATCAATGTATTTCTTTGTTACAGTTTGTTTTCCAGAGGTAGGAAAGCAATGTTTAAGTCAAGCCTGAGGTGTCCTTGCACACAAAAGAATGATCCCAGTCTGTTCACACAGTGAGACATGCAGCTTATTTATCAACACTGGTGTCTGATAGGTTCTCTCTCTCTCTCTCTCTCTCTCTCTCTCTCTCTCTCTCTCTCTCTGTGTGGAGAGTTTACAACACTCATTCATGGTCGTAAAATAACTTTATGTTGCATTTCATTAGCAGGCCACCAGATGGAAATTTCAGTCTTTATAACCTCCCTCTTAATTGAGATCAGGGAGATTTAAAAACCAGATTTAAAAGCTGGGTTTCATTAGTGATTTCTTTTTCCCCACAAATATCTACTTTAGGTGTGTGGCAACTCTGACAATATTTAGTTTGATGTTATGTTCAGCTTTCTGTCTGTGACTGGCTGAGCAGGCCAAAGAATGAGCGAATAGATGAAAAGATTGTAATTGAGGGGTGTAAGGTCAGAAGATGTAGATGTATTTTCAGCAGCACTGAAAATAGGAGCCGGATGACAAAGAAAGCAGCGTGAGTGCTCCCGTTTAACCATTAAGTGGTTCTGCAAGGTCACTGAGGCTTTTATTTTCCTTCTCTGGTTTGTTTTAGCATACGAGGCTCCAGATGGGCGCCCACCACCAATATATCAGGCTCTAATAGAACGATGCAAAACAAGATAACTACGCTTTTAAAAAAAATCAATAACACTCCACTCTTGGCTCTCGCAGCGAATTGATGCCATTAGTGTCTCACAGGCAGCAGACGGACATGAGGATGAAATATGATGCTCATCTTATTGCTGGTGCTGAAAGACTATTTTTAGGCCACAAGGTTGCGTTTGGCTGCATGAGCTTATCAACTACAGATGTTTTGATGCTTTTCTTACCAATAAAGTGAAGTGGCAGGATAGTGGAGTCAGTGATGGTGGAGCTGGAGGAACAATGGAGATTCTGGGTGAGAGGTTGAATCTGGTTTGTGCCGTTTGGCCTGGCAGCAGCTGTGTCTACGTCGTCAGAGATGTGTCCATGTTGTCTTTGGTTCTCTTGTCTGCTCTGGTAGGAGTCATTTTTAATGTGGAGCCCAGAGTGTAATGGATGAAGATTATTACTTTTCAGATATCCGGCCTTACTTAAGCTCTTTTGTTTTTTTTAAGGTGATCATCAAAGACACCAGCCTAGTCCTGACTCCGGCCAACATCAAAGCCTACATCCTCATGACCCTACAGGGATTAGAGTATATGCACCACCACTGGGTCCTACACAGGGTAAGAGCACGCACACGCACACGCACACACACACCACACAGTCAGTAATTTACATTTTGCTGCTTTGTACGTACAGGATCTGAAGCCCAATAATCTGCTGCTAGACGGCAATGGAGTGTTGAAGTTGGCTGATTTTGGTTTGGCCAAAGCGTTTGGCAGCCCCAACAGAGTGTACACACATCAAGTTGTTACCAGGTCTGTGCTTTTTGTCCATCAGAGTGTGTGACTAATACAGATCTTATACTTATCTGTACATTAGCTTGTCTTTTTGGTTCACTTAACGGAAATCTCCTGAACTAAATCAATTTAGATAAATGAATCCTCATGTGCTTAGTTTCATTAAATTAATTGTCTGTCATTAGGAGATACATTTGAGACTGGTTGATTCAATTCACCTTAATTTCAGGCACGTGGGTAAGGTAAGACGTGTGACAGCACGTATTCTAAAATAGATGTTTAGACTCGTGGAGATCTTGTCCCCTACTGGCTAAAGAATCTCAAGGTTTCCCAGGTGCAGTAGGCTTCATTCTAGTTCAACAGGATTAATCTCTCTGGAGGAGTAGTGTACGTAATGCCTGTTTTAAGAGTTGTACAAAGTAACTCTCTGTCTATTGATCTTTTTCTTAGGTGGTACCGCTCCCCTGAGCTCCTGTTTGGTGCCAGGATGTACGGTGTGGGTGTTGACATGTGGGCAGTGGGATGCATCTTGGCAGAGTTACTCCTTCGGGTGCACAAACCTCACTTCAAAGAGATATATATTCATACAGTAACAAGGAATGCTGTTATTTTTTGCTTCCTTGCTTATGTCTCTGCATGTCTCCTTTGCTGTAGATACCATTCCTGGCTGGAGACTCAGATCTTGACCAGCTGACAAAGATCTTTGAGGCTCTTGGGACGCCTACAGAAGAAACGTGGCCGGTTGGTATCTTGTTTTTTTTTCCCAGTGATGGATGTTTTGGCTTTGCTCACAAGTGAAGTCCCTTGTTTAATTTGTTTGTCCTATATGTCTGCAGGGAATGAATAGTCTACCAGATTATGTGTCCTTCAAAATATTTCTTGGGACACCGCTGGAACATATATTTAGTGCAGCTGGAGACGACTTACTGGAGCTGCTACAGGGCCTGTTCACCTTTAACCCCTTAACGAGGACCACAGCTACACAGGTAACGCACCACTGAAGCACAGTAGCTTTTCTCATACTCGCATTATAGGAATAATATGCTATTGTTAAATGTATGCAGACACTGAAGACTACAAGTCTCAAGGAACATTTTACATATTAAGTTAAGAGATATTGAGAGATGTGTTGCAATAAACTATTACCCTAATGGTGAGTTTGATCAACATGATGTCTAGGACACATATCCAGATGTCTTTTAATCTACACATTTTCCAATGATCAGCATTTTATAGAGCTCTTTTGGAAACAGAAAGAAGGGAACAACAGAGTGAGATACAAGGAATAAAACAATGTTTTTCTTTTCTTGGAAACGGTTAATTCCTACATCTTTTGGCATTTTTTTTCAGACTCCATTCAGTGAATAAGGTGACAAAAGTAGACGTATACAAGAAGATAGTCTTGTAAATGCATACTTGCAGTATATGTTTGTAAGGACTGATTGCCCATCAGCAGGTGATGACATTATTTATACTGTTGTCTGTTGTTCTCCAGGCTCTGAAAACGAAGTACTTCAGTAATCGACCTGGTCCCACTCCTGGTCCACTACTCCCCCGACCCAACGGTTCAGCTGAGGCTCTGAGGGAGAAGGAAACAATCGGGCTCAAGAGGAAAATCGAGGGCCTGGAGACGAGTAATCCACACATATTAGCTCACAGTTGCTATATTGTACCCCTGTTAATCCACCAAGTACCTCCAAAGTCAAATAAAGCCGGTCAATATTATTATGGTTTAAATGGTGTCTGCCACAGAATGTTAGAGCCGGACATTTTAGAACATCCCACTCAGACCAAACTTACATCAAGCATGTTGTGAAATGTTAGCCTAGTGAACCGATCCTGTGCTCTCATGGTTATGCACACCACGATGATTGAACCTAGCAATTCAAAGGATGTTTGCTGCTCATTTAACTGCAGTTAGAAATTCAGAATATAGCAAAGTAGAACACACACACACACACAGTTTAGTGGACTGTGGTAGGCTATGTTTTACTGGAGGAGGACCTTGGTGTTACTGGGAGGTTCAAAGCTTTTCCAGCTCCTGTGGTTTGTAAAATGTCTGGGTTGCCTCTACGCTATGCTGTATGCTACAGTATATTACAGAGAGAATTTCCAAATACTTAAAGTAGATGGAAACTTTAGATGTTTGCAGATTTCTCGTTATAGCCTTGTTTTACTTGCACATGCAGTGTAGATACAGTATGTCGCTGTATTGTTCTGAAGTGTTTTTTTAATATGTATTGTAACAACAGTCTTTGTGTTATTTTCAGCTGTGATGAAGAAGAAGCTCATTTTCTGATGGGACCTTTGGTAATCAGATGATGACCATCTTCACACCAGTCCGTGGCTCAGCTGTCCCGCATCGCTCACAGGATCGTCCACTGGAATGAAGCAAAAGAAGAAGTCCAGCGCAGAGACCAAAGGGCTCAGATGTGGTTGACTTTAGGACATCTTAGTGGTAGTAGCTGTTAAATCAGTTGAGAATTGTGCCTACGGTTCGGTCGAAGGTGCTGCTGTCTGTAGCACCCCATTGATTGACTGCTGTACAACAGAGGTCAATAGCGTCTGGTCTTCCTTCATTGTAACAATGATGCCTCAGCTCTGGGAGCCTGTTGTAATATGTATATTTATGTGACTGAAAATAAGAACAACCAAACAAACAAGCCTGATTTATTTCATGTATATACATTTAAATGGTGCAAATGCATATGTGGGATTTTCACTCTGTGGTCTTGACTACCTGAGCTCAGCATGAAACTACATTGGAAGATATGATTCATTAGAAATAGTTGTCCGAGTCCACACAATACCGTCCATACCGTCTACCTCATACAGACTGAGTTCATGTTTGAAGAAATCACAGGGTCTACTTTTTCTCCTGTTGAATATATGTGGTCATAATTATACTCGTGGTTTATTTATTCATGTATCAGAGGTGTGTATTTGTTAGTGTGTGTGTGTGTGTGTGTGTTTCTGTGGCGTAAGCCATAATGCCTCTTCAGGGCAGACAGGGCGACGCTTGACAGTTTCATTCAACAACGTGTCGCTCGGCGTATCGTTCCCTCGCTGTCCTTTCTCTTCAACGTTACTGTGATTCAACGCAGTCTGACATGTCTGAGGCCTGATGCTCTGGCAGGTGTTCTGCTGCCCTTTTGGTTTTCTGTCAAACAGTATCAGAGAAGAAGAGAATGAGAGTATGTCACAGATTTAAAAAAATAAAAAATCACACTTTATATTTAACCAAATCAAATTCTTTAACAAAAGCAGTGCAGATAGCAGTGCTATTTTCTGTGTAATGTTAAATGTCATCTGCTTCAGTTCTCACAATGAGACCACGCATTAATTTCCCTTAAGGGATGTCTGACGACTTTTAGTTTTTAAAACAACAAATGCTTACATTTGACCATCTTGTTTAGTGTGACCACTTTTTGGATCTGGGCACAGAGGGTTTGCAGTTCTGGTCCCATAAGTTGAGAGACAAGGCAGCCTGTGTGATTTGTGCCTATATTCATAAATGCTCACAATACAGCACTGAGAGGGGACACAATGACTTTGTGGTGGCGGTGAGTGGCTACAGTGAGTGTGTATGTGTTCGGCAACTGGGTCAGATGACCGATCTGGCAAAGAGCAGCACAGTCATGGAGAGCTACAGTAGCAGCCTTATCAGCTCATGCTCATTCCAAGGCCGTTGCAGTGGCCATGAAAGCCCTGTTGAACCAACACGCTGTTACAGAACATGAGCACAGGGTTGGTGGGAGAATGTCATATTTGCTCATATGTCTGAATCAGCAAGATCAGCATATGGCATGATCTGAAGGGGGATGATTAAGATGGTGGCATGAATAAAACTGTCACGCCTTATGTAAATTTAACCAAAACAGACAGGTTTACTGATCTCTCTTAGGACTTTATGTAATTTGGAGGATGTTGAAGATTACATAACAATAACATAACACCAAACAACACAGATTCATATTCCTTACCAAGCCATAACCTCCCCAGCTGTTGGAATCATTTCATCCCACAGTAAATAAAAACAACAGCTCCACAAATGAATTGAACACACTGCCTCGTATGAAGGTGCTGAATGTGAGCCAGACGTAAAGGTGATAGAAAATGTTCTGCCTATTACCAATAGGTGTTAAGTCATTTACATTATGTGGGGCATTATTATATTCAGCTCCAGATCCCTCGATAGACGTGTGTACTGTAGATCTTTTTGAATAATAGTGTGAAATCTCATAAAATTGTTCTACCATCATTTAATATTCCTTGGTCTTCTAATGTGTTTAAGGTTTTATTGCAATTCATTTGTGACATCTGGCTTTGTGTTGGTGATGATGTGCAGTGGGAGGAGAGACACGGAGGAATTAAGGGAGGGGGGGATAGCCAGCGGCCAGGCAGGGAGGGGAGGACAGGCGCGCTGTTCTCGTGTGATGGTGGTGGTTTCATAAGGAGGAAGAAAGCGACTGAAGCAGCGAGCTCCTCACACTCTTCAACGGATTTTATTTATTGTCTCCCCGCAAAAATGTGTACGCCGTGTTGTGTCTCGCAGGTGAGCAACAAATACCGTCTTACCGCTGTTTATTTTGTTGGTCAACGGTTGTGAATGATACTGTGACGCGGTACAGGGGAGCGTTGAGCTCGGTGTAACGTCGACTTCGGTCCTCTTCTACTGTTTGTATCATATCTGTAGCCATTCATCGTCTGCTAACGCGACTCGTTTTCACGTCGCGGTTGAATCACCGAGACCGATGCCAGCCACTGCTATTCATTAACAATATGAAGACATTATAACGCCCTCTCTGAAATGATGGAATAACTTCACTGTAGTGACGTTATCGCCGTTGGAAGACAAAGAGAGACGAGGCAACGAGCTAAAACTGCAGCCGCAGCACACCGCGAGGAGCAGCCGACCTACAGTACCTGCTATCAGAACGTCATATCTTACAGATGTGTTGCACGGAAACAGAGAAACATTTTGGGTTTACAGAGTCAGACGCGTATTGTCTGCGTAATTAGGTGGTGAAAATGCGTCTGCGTTGTGGTTTTCTTGTTTTCTTTTCAGTAATGCACAGTTGCACTTTTCCAACCAATGAGGAACATCTCGCTCCCCAGCTCAAAAACTTCAGGCCAAAGCGATTACAAGCTCGTCTGGTACTTCTCTCAGTTAAACAGCCTCATGGAAATGTTATGGTTTCAATTGTGTTTCTTAATTGGTTATGGACAATATGTTATAGTTGCAGAATTAATTGTAAAAGGCAGACTCACTTCTAAGATGTTTGAGGTCAGTTTGAATTTGCAGAATGCCTTACAATAAACCATATTATACACACCACTGTAAATAGCATGGCTGCTATTGGAGCTGAAACAATAAGTTGATCATTCATGTTTCGATTGAATATCAACAATTTTGATAATTGATTTATCATTAGTATTGATTGATTTATTGTTAAGGTAATTGTTAAAGCAAAGTTCCAGCTTCTGAATCGCAAATATTACCTGGTTTTCTATGTGCTCCATGATAGTACATTTCATTTCTTTGAGTTGTAGACTGTTGGCTGGACTAAAACCATTTTGTGTCTTTTTACACATCAAAGGATTAATCAAGAAAATAATCTCCAAATTAGCCAGCAATTAAACTAATTGGTGGTTTCATTGTGCATGTTTGTAATAACATGAAGTTGCAGAATTGCTTTGAAAAGACAACAAGCTCGTGATTTATATTTAAATTAAGAGGATTTTCTTCAATGCTGAGTGTGTTTTTTGTATCCAACTGATTGTTTTTGACCATATGGGTTACCACTGCTGAGCTGGTCTGGTCAGGAATTTAATTACACAGACACATCCCTCCTCTAAGGGAGCTCACTTCTATTTCCTGTTCTTTTCAAATACGGGGTGATGGAAACGGGGAAGGATTAAGAAGGGCAAACAATAAAATCAGTCTTGTGTAAGCTGCTGGTGCTAATCCCTGTCACAGGCACCCCATTTAGTTTTGTCGCCATCTCTATTTATGTGTAAACCATGTGTAATTAGCTTTTTTTTTGAGTGTGCATATATGTGCCCCTCTTGAGTTTTAGAGTAGCCTAAATCGATGTGTGGTCTGTTAATTTCCTGTGGTTAGGAGGCGGACGTAAGGGAGGGTGGGCGTTGTTTGGGTTAGATTGGGAGAGGGGAGCCGGATGGCGTGGGAGCAGCTCACTTGTAATTTCGCAGTGGGATCAGGGATGCAGGCCATATTGTGATGGGATAGGGGTTAGGCTTCCACTAATGTTGAGTTTTGCCCAAAGCGCTGCAAGCGCTGTTTTCCCACAGGGACCTCACTGGCAATCTCTCATCTCTTTTGTCTGCCTCTGAACTGCCATGCGGCAGCCATAACGTCTTACGCAAGCTCCTCCTCGTCACATCTTCCCATGTCTTGTCTGTGTAATTCAGTATTTGTGAGCAAGGGTTGAGGGTGCTGATGTAAGCGTCTGAAATGCCAGCTAACTCTGCATGGTGCCTCAGTGCCTCAGTTGAGCCAACAGTAAGGCTGTGGCTAGGAAGCACATTATCTTGTGTTCAACCGTTGCTTTCTGAAGCGTCACACTAGTAAACAATACACTTTGGGAAGTGAAACAGACCGTTGGCTAAACACAGCATGACGTTGGATAAGCCTGTGCCCGTTGATCTGATATTGCCTTGTCTTTTGACTGTCTTCCCCGTTCTTGTTTGGTCTGTTTGCTTTGGATATTTTTGTGACGGACTCCTTCGTCTGCACGGGATTGTTTCATTTCTGCCCTTATTTCTCAGCTCTTCACTGTAGCTTCTTCTTTGTCTGTCTTTTCCTTTATTTCCATCGGACTTAAGTTCCTCTCTGTTGGTTGTAGCTAGGGGCTGTATTTGCCAGGAGAGAAGCAAAGACTTCCCTTTGTGTATAGGAAACAGAGCAGTAATACATTTTTGCTGTGTGTATACAGCTGCCTAGCTATATGAACAATAGTGGAGCTGTCGGTCACAACATGAGAGGAAATGGAGTCTTTGACTGGTGCTTGGGCCAACCGAAGTATGAGAGAGATTCTGCCTCATGTCTTATTTTTTAAAAAGTTTTTTTGTTTTGCCTTTACCTCTTTTCCTTTTTTTTTCTGGTTTCTCCTCGCTCCCTTCAACTCATTGTTGTAATTTGAGGTTAGAGGGTGTGTACCCTCTGCAGTTTCGACTGAGATGTTGGTCTGTCATGATTCATTGTGGCAAACTTTATCCACAGTGGCCACTTTGATTAAGCTCTTACCAACAGGTAGTTCCCTCAGTTGTAAAGCAGCCAGCCACAGCATAGTCTACTTATGTCAGGCAGAATGTTCTATAGTGAAGTAGGATGGGGAACTAAGATGAATGTATTTGAGCAGTCACACTGTCGAGTTGTAAAGTTGTTTTGACAGTGCTCATCTCAGCTGTCAGTCTGTCTGAGGTTTTTTTCCACTGAAAACTTTTAGCTTTTTCACGACTGATGAACATAAAGTCAATATCTTAAATCAGCTGATGAAAGTAATTCCCTCTGTTTTAAATCTTGGTAATGGAAATCCCCGTCAGCCACAGGAAGAACAGATTGCTTCTTTAGTCTGGTGCCAAATACTCCTTTCAGAAATGCCACATGTACGACCAATAGTACTTTATTCTTTTAGGTTATTCCCTATAGGAATAGGCTAGGCTGCTTGATTCAGGGGAAATCCCTTAACTAGCTCTGCATCTGTCTAACCCTCCTGATTCTCCTTCCCTGTGCCTACTGTGATACAGTGAGTGACCTATTTTATTTTGCAATTGGACTGTTTATATTGCGTAAGCAGCCGTGTCCGTCTGGCTATGTGCTGAGTTAACCCAGTTGTTTGATTTCGGCTTCCCTTGTCATTTCCTGTTTGTTAAATACTGCAATTCTTTCCATCACTGCTTGGTTGAGGATAATAAGACAGTAGAGAATGGAAGAGGGGGAAAAACATGGTAATCATCATCAATGCTCTGATAAACAGGTCACAGATGTGGTCTTATTGACTATATGTAGGACTGTGTCACGTTTGTTGATTAAGCATCCAGTTGTAGGTCAGAGTCCTTGTTTAACCATCCAAGGTCATGCTGACTAATTCTGTCTCTGCAACCACTTGCTTCATGTTGAATGTAATTTAGGTATTCTCACTGCTGTGTCCATTGTCCATCTTCTCTATGTAAGGCTGATTCCTGTGTGTGCGCGTGTGCGTGTGGGCTTTGAGCAATATGGTCATCCTCCCGACCCCTAGAACAGCTAGCTGGGGAATGAGTGATTTAGAGTAAAGGGCAGCTGAAGACAACAAAGAAAGGGCAAAAGGGAGGAAGAAAGATGAGATGATAGCAATACCCCTCCCAAGTAACGGGGTGGGGCAGGATAGAGGAAGAGAGTGAAACAGAGAGCTTCAGCCTGAGTGTGAAAGAGACGAGTCTTTGTCTCTCGAGAGTCCCACAGTCACAGTGTAGGGAGGCTTGTGGCCTTCAGTGGAGGGTTGTGAGAGACTTGGCTCATTTGAAGTCTGGTAAAGCGAGACTATACCTCGCAAGTGGTCAAAGTGCCATGTTTGCTGCAGCATGTGATGATGATCTTTCTGACGGATGGCCATAGTGAAATGACACACAAGTGGGGGGTTGCTGTTGGTATTATAGTAGGGGTGTACACTGCAGACACGCCGGCCACCTGTCGACATGCTGGTGGGGCAGCGGAGGAGGAGGGGGGGGTGGCCCATTAAGTGGGTAGGGTCAGCAATGGTTACCATGGATACTATTTTTGGATTTGTGTCTGGTGGAATTCCTTCAGACATTCCCCTCTCCTGGCTCCTTCTCCCTGCATCAGTTCGGTCCCCCCCTAACTGTGTGCATGAAACTTAAACACTCACGACTTAAATCATTTTGTTGTTGTTTTTTCTGCTTACTTTCAGTCTGTTGTGGTTAGTTCATCTGAATTGAGAAACACATTAGTGTCCAGCAGTGGAAAGGGAAACGGCTCATCCTGTTAAGACGTGTGTAGTCAAATGAAGAACAGGGGCCACGTACTTAAAACTCGGTTTAGATTCAAGGCTAGAAGTCTGTTTATACGCACTCTTCTGTGGTATCTCAGGTAAATTGTTTGCACGTGATCTTAGTTGATCTGGCATCAAAGAAGTCTTTGTGTTTGTTGCCCAGATAGCATGAGGATGTCAAATTTAGAATTTATTTGTGGAAACATAATAAAGAGTTTGGTTTCACATGGGAATCTACTTAGACAATTAGCAAATCAACACCACACAGCTTGCATCAAAGAGGCAAGGCCACTGCTAATTGTTCTTCAGCTCCAGGCAAGAGCAGCCAGTCAGGGAATCCTCTGGACAGAGGGAGCAGGGAGGCAGAGCCATGTGGGCAGAGAATAACTTGATCCTGACCATGTGTGGATCCACGAGTCTGCAGCGTAGCGCACATTACTGGCATCTGGAGCGGAACGCCACACATCAGACAATGTTGCACGCTGGCTTTACTGCATCAGTACACGCTGGCTAGATTACAGACCCTGGCTTAGGGCACAGACTGGGCTAAGATTACTGTTATGACTGAGAGGCGAACTGAACTGATCTTACTTGGATGCATTAACGGGTCAGGAGAAAAAACAGTTGAACCAATAAGTTAGGGCATCCTAGTGGACTTGGTTGTCTGACTCTGACGATGTAATTTCGACGTCCCCCCCCTTCTGTGCCCTAACCCAGGGTCTGTAAACTAG